>NC_073692.1:2865035-3106028 GCF_029784155.1 Uranotaenia lowii
TATTAGACGCGTACTAGTGTGCGCTAAGATAATTTGCGCTTCGAACCAATCAAAATGTGTTGTGTTGAGATTGGTTAATATTTACAGAAGGTGTGCGGCGCGGTGCAAACAACAAAAAAGCTATCCTTTATGTGACATTTATAAATAGAGCGTATTCTAAAAACGCAAAAAAGAAGATTTTTCGAATAATCAAATTCACAGCATAAAAAAATAGAAATAAAAATGCTTCAGCAGTCGACAGAAGTTCAACCAACACAATGTCGGCAGTAGACAACAACATAATAAAATAATAATAAACGAGGCGCTCTTACTTGAGCCGGTCACCCCAGACCTTGAACGCGGAGGAAGCTCTATTCTTCCTCGGTGTGCCCTCAGTTGTATCACTGCGCTGATATGAAGTGCGAAATTTAGGTATTTATCATTTCATTTTGCTACGAACAATCCGGCCTAATCTGTTTGTTGGCTATAGCGAAACCGAAAACAAAAATTTCTAGGAGAGTGGGAATGTGTTTTTGCCAACATTCGCAGAAGTATGAAATGTAAAAAAAACCGGGTGGGTGATGAAAATATGTGTTAGGTAGCCACAGTTTCAATCTTTTTAAGGCTGGCACGGATTTTTTCTAAGATTTTAACGCTCTCGCGTTATTCATCCCTTCGCTGGCATGGGAAGGTAAACAATTTGTTTTCCTTCTTCGATCGTAAACCGTTAAATGAATAGTTTTCTCAACTACTTCAATCAGTTAGTGGAGATACTTATCAATGTGAACCCTGTTCTTTAAATCTGATTTTCATGCATCCTTTTCGGGAAAATTTGACCTGTAGATTGTTTTTCCAAATATTCCAAAATTAAGTACATTTGTTTTATCAGGTTGTCTGTAGTTTGTTCCGAATGAAAAAAGTTCCAAAAAAACAATTTCACAGTGGTAGAAATTCCTATAAACGCACACACATTTTTGAGATTTATTCTCATCAGGAATTGAATATCACCAAAAAACCACTTCATGTTTTATTAAGAAAACATCGAAATTAATGATTAAAAAACCAAAAACTTTTGATAATAATGCCTGCTAAGAGTACTGTTATCAAAAAAGAGAGACTTTTTGTTTTATTCGACTAAAAATAGTAAACCCTCAAGTTCCTTTCAAAAATTCCACATGTTTGCAGCTCATGGACTGATTTAAACTTCTGCTAATCACATACGTATCTGGCAAAGATGTTCCTAAGATTTTAAATAGGATCCAGAACCAGATTATGATCTGGCCACTCCAGGAAAGCATATTCAATTTCTGATGAGAAAAAACTTCAAAAATGTGTATGCTCTTATAGGAATTTCTACCACTGATTTTTAAATTGCTTATAATTTCTTACAGCTTTGCATTATTGAGGTGTTTCTTTATTTTCCGGAATTGTCAAAAATTCATCTAATGTCAAAGGCTCTTTAAAATCTCATTTCTTCAGCATATTGGAATGAATGAATAAAGATACTTTGAATCTGCGCCTCGAGTTATATTGACCCGAACAACTTTGGAGGGTTAGAAAGACAAAAATTTTGAAGACACTTTATTCAGTATGATTATTTTTTAAGACGAGCCTTAAACATCCAGTTTTGTAAAGAGTTGCATACTTACAACATTTTTTTAAATTCGAAAATATCCTTGAGCATTACTTGATTATACCTTGAATTTTTCAATTGAAGGTGTATTAAAGATTATTGAAAACAACTATAGGAAAGTAAGAAAAAACTAGACAAAGGGAAATCTAGTGCAAAGTATAATAATTTAAACTTAAAATGAGTATGATAGATTAATTCCTCTTCTAATAAAACATATAAAAAAATCGTTTGAATTTGCAAGAAGATTGTTATTTTGGAAACAATCACAATAAATGTTTATATTAAGAGCGATACACCGTTATCCAAACAATCAAATCAACTTCCTCAAAAAGTTGACCAATATTGAATGCAAAATAGTAGGTAATGCGCATATTGTAGAGCACACCCACTTCCTAAACAAGTTTGTCTGCTCCGATGGATAGGAAAAAACGACTCTGTAAACGTGCGAAATCAAGTTTCGCATCTGTGCTGCGTTGAAAACAAATGTGCTCGATTCAGTAGTAAACAACCCGGGACAAGCCTTCGCAAACTAACCAATCACAAGACGCGCTAAATATCGCGCCATCATCGTCATTTGCCTTTAGAGCACAGAAAACGGAGAATGAAATACATAGATCTGCGAAGAGGAGGTCGGGGGACTGCTCGGTCAGCATACCTTTTTAACACATAATGTGGCGTCTCGAATGCGGTGATACTTGGTGTTTCGACTTAACTTTATTGATAGCATTAATGCATGGTTTACTTCCTTTCACGTAAAACTCGTTATCTTATCAATTTTTGTCGTTTTGACGTCAGCGATTGGAAAAGAAAAGAGCTACACTAAACAAATCTTTTCTTTTTGACGTAAACTATCAATAGCTGAGCTCGTTGAAAATTTGATACAAAAAAAACGAACATACTTAAATTTTACATCATAATCAGAAAAAAATTATTGAACATTTTCGATTTTATTTTGTTGAATCTTGCTTTATTATTCTTCCCTAAAAAAGCCTCAAAATCAAAACAAATTTTTAACAAGCCAAGACCTAATTGAAAAAGTCTTTGTTACATTCAAAGTCTGGATTACATTCAGAAACGAAAAACTTCAGGTAAAAAAAAGTTTAAAATTTTTTTCTAACAACCAGGATAGCTTTTATTACTGAAACTGTTCGTGAAACCTGAAACATTCGATTTTACCCTCTGCTGCATGAAGAAGTTAATGAGATTTTTGTTAGAATTGCTAGTTGTATTTTGTATACATTAAAATGGTTTGAAACAATTACCTGTCAGTAGGGGAGATAAGTACAAAATGCCGATTTTGAGAAAACAAACCGGGAAGTTTTTCACGAATTTCGAATTAACCAAACATTTTACAAAAACTATGGCAGGAATTGGGTAGACCCAACCATTTTTAAACATAATATTTATTTGTTTAATATTCACAAAATATTCTAAAAGTTATAAATGTCATACATGAACTAATTTGAAATTTTTCTTTTATAGTGTTGACTTCTATTTCATCTAAGATGTTATTTGCTTTTTTATCTTTAATAATTTACTGTGGATACTTCAAAATGTATTATAGTTGAGAATTTAAAATGTTACTTGGGTCGAATTCAACTAAATACTAATTTCTTTTCTACAGCCTAAAAATGCTTTTTGGGAAACAAACATCATTTTCATATTTTGATTTAAATAGCATACAACATAATGACATATGATATTATTTTATAATCTTTTGAAATCATTTTGTGTCAGCTATTCAAAGTGTAGGAATAAAATATAGTCGTTATAAAGTTATCGATTTTAAGCCGTACGCCGTTAATGCTGACTTTGTAAAGTATCATGTACAAAAATGCTTCAAACGTATTTTTTACATAAAATCTCTTAGATCTATTATCCAGTTATGTGATTCGTTAAGTTTTAATTTTATTTCGTGTACAATTTCAGGCTTGAATAGAATTAAATCGAAAAATTTGTAAAACTATACTATACTATACGAATACAAAAAAAAAAAAAATTAAAAATCATTAAAAGTATTCATTAAAAACATGATAGGGGAGATGGGGGCATAATGGCCACCTTAAGGAAAATGCTTATTTAACCATAGAGAACAGCTGTAATTTGAGAATTACATCATTGTTTCGTGTTCAGACACTCAGATAGTCTATTGCCTAATTGGATGAAACATGAAAAAGTAGATAAAAACGTTTAAAAAGGCATTTTAAAAATTTTTGCCGAAAGCTGAAAACCAGTCACTGTAGAGGCATAATGAGAAACCCCCCGAGGCAGTATGAGCACCATTAATGAAGGCATAATGAGCGTTTTTTGCCGGGGATTCTAGCAGCAAATTCGACGCGATGAAGTCAACTAAGTAATAGAGCTACAGCTTGACTTGTATCGTCTGACGATTGGGCCTATTGGTAAGATGTCGGAGAGATAATCAGTAGGCTCGAGTTCGATTCCTGGTCGAGGTGATTTTTTTTTCATTTATCATTCATGATCATGATTGCACTAAACGGTGAGGCGTAGATTCATCAAACAAAAATAATCTAGGTCTGTTTGTAGAATTCAAAGAATTGACACATGCTCATACATTATGTTTTTGGTGTTTTGTTTGACGGATGATGCTATTAGCCGTATAATGTAACAATAAAAAAAATCAATCATGAATGGTATGTGCAAAAAACAAATCCCCTCGAACAGGAATCGAACTCGAGTCTACTGATTACCTCTCCGACACCTTACCAATAGGCAAAATCGACAGACGAAACAAGCCAAGCTGTAGCTCTATTATTCAGTTGACTTCATCGAGTTGAATTCGCTGCTAGATTCCCCGGCAGAAAATGCTCATTATGCCTTCATTGATAGTGCTCTGTTCGCCTCTAGTGAACAAATTAAAGTAAAAACGCGTTTTAAAATTGATTAAGGTGAAAAATCAAAAAATTTATGATGCTGAAAATTGAGAAACAATGTGTAGATCATGTTGCAGTGCGTACATTTCAGATCAAGATGATTTAAAGGTCATTAAAGCTTATTTGGTGGTGCTCAAAAATTATAATATTTTCGTCACTTGATAATCTAGCTGGTTATTATTTAATATTTCTGTAAAGATGAAAAGGATATTTCTTTTTTGGTGAAAAATTAATACTATGGTTAGTACGAAACAAGTCCTTATGAAAATTTATTTAAGAAAATACGTACTTATGCCCTGGGTGCTCGTTATGCCCTCATCTCCCCTAATTTTCAAAAAACAAGGCACGACTGAACTTCGCAAAAAACATAGCTTAAACATTCGTGTGTCGCTTATTAAAAGGAAGATTATGTCAATATTATTCCCGAAATGGCGCATTTTAGTTGCGCCCTTTTCGAAAATCGATTCTGATCTATCATATTTTGATGTTAGGCTGAGGCCTTCAAACCTGTAAAATTCACAATGTATCATAATTGAAAGAAATCATTTGAAAATTCTGCCAGGCTTACTCTTTCATCATTATTATTAAATAAAGGTGTTTTTATGATTGTTCAGAAGTTTGATTGGGAAACCTACAGAGTTCAGAAGCTTAGGAGTTTTTGTTTAAAGTGGTCAATCGCTCACAAAGTAGCTAACAAATATCAGTTGAAGAAAAACTTTAAATTAAATATTTGTTATTTTTTTTTTATCTACACTGTTTTTATAGTGTTGTCAATCCCAGACATTCTTTTGACCTCTGGGCAAAATTGATGGCCTCGGTCAATCACGGATTAGCAACCATTGGTGATGTAGAATTCATTCTACTGAGCCACACCAGCGGTAATGGAATTCGAAATGCTTAAGTACTATTATGATGAAATGAACTATGGAAAGTAAGAACTTTATATCATTTTAAAAGTATAATTCCGAATTTTTAACGGCATTTCGGTTTCAATGACTTAAGGTGGATGTGAGTAGTCAATCAAGCTAAGCTAAGCTAATTTCAAAATTACCAAACATTTTTAGTAACATTTTGGATTCGGTGACCCCTTAGAGGTTTGAAAAGGATAATTCTGAAAGAAACATCAAAGTTTTATTGTCATTTGTGTTAAAGCAGCTAACTGGTTTTCGTAAAAAAAAAAAATCAAAATTGCACTGTTTTGATCCCAACAACATGTTTTTTACATTTTTCTGACATCAAATATTTTAGGGTTTTCGATTAAGTCGTGTATATAGAAAATGTGAAAAGTAGTAAGGAGTGTATTCGAAAAAAAGCAACACTTTGTTTTGTGAATACCTTTGGAATGCTGAAAAGACGAAATTGACAGAAATTTATCAGCCTTGGTTATAACAAATTTAGCCGATTGTAATTCTTTGGCATAAAAACCACATATTTGACGTTTTATCACTCCACCACCGTTTTGCGTAATGACTCGATTCCTCCAACTTTAACCGAGTATAAACTTTGTGGGACCTATAGAGGTGGTTTGCAGAGATAAAGCTCGCATTTGGAGGTAGCCTTTTTTGAATTTGAAGCCATTCATCATGTCAATCGTTATGAAAGACTGAGTAATTTGCAGTTTTCACAGATCGTTAGCTTTCTCAAGTACCAGACATTGAAGTTTTCAATTTTGTCCTCTTTTTTATATCCGGGAAATACAGGTGAGACTTGTCAACGATAAAATTCTGATTAGAAACCTGTCAAGTGGCCGTTAAAGAATTCGTTTTGCTGTCCATTACGAAATTTTTCAAAATATCTCCCCACAAGCAGTTCAAATATTTTGCGCACGATTTGACCACCGTATTTTGTTTATTTTATCGGTGGGCAGCTTTTCTACCTTGTAGAAATGAAGTCAGGCCTATTTATAAGTCAGCTAGACGAACCAATTGACTTTTTATCATTTCCTCTATTTATATTTTCGGATTAAGCTTAAAAAACCTCTCACATTCCTCTCACTTCATGAAATGAATAAACTTCACTTTAATTCAAATTTAGATCACTATTTCGTCCTCTAGAACTTATTAAATGATTCAACATGTGAACTTTGCTCGAATACTTGATTCAGCTGGTTTTGGGTCTACGCTTTGACTTTTCTGGATTTTTCTCGATCCTGCCAAAACATTTTGTCATTGAACTTCAGTATTGGGCGCTATCTCAAAAATCGCTTGACAGATGGTCACCAAATTTTGTTCACGTACACATGACATTACTAGGTAGCTTCACTGAAAATTACATCAATTTCCATCCATGCATTCAAAAGTTGTTCACAAAACAAAGTGTTGCATTTTTTTCGAATACACTCTTTAGTTCGAAAAAATGAATTCAACAAAAACTCTCGGCACTTTCTCAGCTCTATCTAATTTCACTTGTCGAGTTCTTAATCATTTATGAAAGTGTGAGTAATATCAATATTCCTTGAAAGATTAACCGTTTTTTGTTAGCCTTACACTGTTAGGTATAATTCAATTTCCTCCTGACCCTGATAATAGGTGGTATGAAAAAAACCTAGTACATAATTGCTTTTGCTAAGCCAAATCGATCAGTCGCTCAAAGCAATTGCTTCGGTTGTTAAGTTTGTTTTGACAGCTGTTACCTCAGCCAGGAGCTTTTACTATTAGAATAAGCTAGTTTGGTATGAATAAAGCCCAAATCTGAAGCTATTTATTGGCAAATCTCCTAGCAATCGTGTGATTTTCTACACATGTCATGTCTACACTTTTCGAATCTAAAATTCATTTATAACATCATAAAATTATCAAATTAATAATATTACACTTCAACACAATTCAAATAGGCATTCTAACACTAAACATACTGAAACTTTTTATATACCTGTTTAAACCGCCGGGGTCAAATGACCCCTAACACTTTTTCCGCTAAAACTTTCCTGTTTATCAATCAATTTTTACTAAATTCATAGTTTTGGAAAGCTTGACTCGAAAGTGATCCTCAGAAATTTTTCAACTACAATAATTTATTTAAAGTTATTCAAAGTCTAAAAAAAATCCGAAAAACATGCTTCGGGAAAAAATCTGTAAGTCAGTTATTAAGTGCTCGAAAAAAAAAATTAACTTAGTGCTTAAGAATGCTGAAGTTTGAAACTATATGTTGCACATACGGATTTTTTTTTAATTTCTTAAGATCATGACCATAAAAATTGTAAAAACTGTACTTTTCAATGAATCAACTGTCAAAGCTATTCGAATCATAGAAGAAATTTTTTGAAAAGATAATTAGAAAGTTCACATTTTGGCGTCTTGAGATTTATAAAACACGGAATTTGTGACGGCTGTTTGATTGAAAGTCAACTATTTTTATTTATGAAATTTTTATCAATCTGCATTTTCTGCCCTATTCTAAGACCTGAATTAGGTTTTGCACTGGATTTTCAGTATGTTAACAAGATATTTAGGCAATAAAACTATATGCACAAGAAAGGAAATTTCATACTGGTTCTATAGTAATGTAGGCGGTGCAATGCTTGACAAAAATCCGATTTTTCTGAAAGTACATCCAGAAATTTTGCACTAATGCTTGTGTGTTTTTTGTTACCTTTCACCCATCTTCGTGTGATGGATAGCTTTGAGATATTACCACCGACTGCGCCCGTCGGCCAAGAAAGATTTTGTGCTGACTTTTCAAAATTCAGAAAGTACTTCACTGATGTATTTATCATATTTTTGTTAAGCACCGCATCGCCAATGTAATTACATCACTAGAACCGGTGTGAATGCCTTTCTTTTGCATATAGTTTTATTGCAGTAACCTTGCGTTAACATACTCGAAGTTCAGTGAAAATCCGAATTTCGTTGCTAGAATAGTCTCAGAAAATGCAAATTCATAAAAAGTTTGAAAAACAGCTACCTTTGTGTTGCGGCATCGGTTTAGAAAACCAACCGTCGCCTGTAGCTGTCAATCGGACTTTTCTATCGAGGCTGACTGGCAACCGGGGTGAAAAATAACGGTCGAAGAAAATCAGTGGAAGCAAAAAAGGACGCCTACATTTTACGTCGTGGCAAAATTTATTTAAGATTTTTCGGTAGAACAAGCACAAGTTAGCTTATTAGCTTTAGACTATTTTGTTCAGTAGTGAAAACCCTCAAACGGTAGATACTTGTCGAAGTAAGTATTACTTGAAAAGGATAAATATTGTAACTCATTAGTATTCTAACCTTAAATAGGTCCCGTGAACGGGAATCCACTTTTCGGAGATTTCGGTTTATTCTTATTGCAATCACAGCTGAAACGGTGAGTTGTTTTACGAAACCGAATGATTTTATTGTAAAAGTTGTTGTTTATAACAAATCAGGTCCGGGTGTTCCGGGTGTTAGGATTGAGGTTAGGCGATCAGGAGTTAAGTTTCGGGAGAGTCGACCAAATGTAAGTTAGAACTTTTGCCATGTCACTTCCAAACCCTAATTCCAACCTTTTATTATAGTCTTGAAGTTTTTTTATCACATCTACAAATAAACTGTCAGAACTCGACATTCCACCCGTTTTTTCCTGACTTGCCTGCGCCAACAATTCTTCAAGAATTTGAACGATGGCCACGGAAAGGAGTTCCAGTGATTATTATAACACCCTCGACATGGACAATGCCTTCAGCTGTGTGGCCTGTGACCGGCCGGATTCTGCCGACAATGTTGTAGCCTGGGATCGGTGTTCCAGTTGGTGGCACTTTTCTTGTGCCGGAGTAGGAGCCGATATTAAGCAGCAAGCTTGGGTGTGTGCAAAATGCCTTCCGACAAAAACTGCTTCCAACCGGTCCTCACCTTCCATCCGCAGGGCAAAACTCGAGCTGGAGTTGAAGCGAGTGGAGGAGGAACAGGAGCTGGACAAACGGTATCTGGCAAAACGATACCAAGTGATGAAGGATTTGGTGTAGGAAGACGATTCACACAGCAGCCGGTCACAGGAAATAGAATTACCGAAAGAAAAGTCGCAGCGAACTGCAAACTGGGTGGCTAGCCAAACACATTCTGACACGGAAGGTGCAGTCGGTGGACAGATTCCACGCGACATCCAGAATGTTCCGCACGGAGAGGTAGTCACCAGGGAAGGAGAACCGAAAATCGTGCCTACAAATAAGGCAACGATGGGAGGCGTTTACGGGGAAAATAATTTCACTGATTTGTTTCGGACCCTGCAGCAGCAACTTCGCGCCTGGCAGGGAAGTGAACGACCGTCCGTAATGCAGCTTCAAGAGCTGCAAAATCAATTCAATCGGTGTCGATTGGCATTGACACCCCCTGCAATTGCACAGCAACAGTTGGAAACAGCTTCATTCCCTCCAGCTGAGAAACGAGATGAGCCGATATCTCCACCCAAGCAGCAGTTGGTTCCAACAACAACAACAGTTTGTTCATCAGGTGCAATGGCTCAGTCAGCAAAAGCACCTTTGTTTCCGCAGCCAGTTTTACCGACTATTTCGGAGCGATCCGAGAACAGCGAGGAGCGAGTTAATCAACAACTACCTGAACCTGCTGTTCCGGTTACCCAAGTTGATTTTCCTGTCGCAAATGTGGAGCGACGAACGAAAAATCTTGCGCCAGGTCCATCCAAGTCACAAGCGGCAGCCCGTCACGTTCTGCCACGAGATTTGCCGCCGTTTTCCGGAGATCCTGTGGACTGGCCGGTATTCATAAGCCAATATAATTACACGACGGAGGCGTGTTTCAGCGAAGGCGAAAATATGATCCGCCTGCAACGATGCCTTAAAGGAGCGGCATGGGAATCAGTCCGAAGCCGATTGATCATACCAGCATCGGTTCCTCGTGTCATTCAAGAATTGCGGATGCGCTTTGGTCGTCCGGATCTTTTGGTGCACTCACTAATCGAACGTGTTAAGGCCACACCGTCTCCGAAAGCGGACCGACTCGAGACACTCATCGACTTCGGGACCGTAGTACAAGCTCTCTGCGATCACATCATTGCAGCCGAACTAACGGATCATCTGGCCAACCCTTGCCTGCTTAAGGATCTGATCGGAAAACTTCCGACCGAGTACCAGATGAGATGGGCCAGCTATCGAAGGGCATATGAAGTGGTAAACCTCCAGACGTTTGGAGCGTTTATGGAAGAGATCGTGACTGATGCCTACAGTGTCATCACCTACAATGCGGAATCAAAACGACATCCGGCTAAACGCGAAAAGCACAAAGTAGAACGGAGTTTTGTGCACTCCGATACCGGGGGGAGCTCAGCTGAAAACCCCCGGGGTACGCTTGGAAATTCACAACGAACGATTGCGTGTGCGGTTTGCCAAAAGTTGGGGCATCGTGCACGAGACTGTCGTACATTACAACAGCTATCTGTCGATGAACGGTGGAAGCGGATTCAAGAGCTGGCCCTATGCAGAACGTGCCTGTATGCACATGGTCGACGACCGTGTAATAATAGGAATCGCTGTGGTGTCAACGATTGCAGTAAACGGCACCATCCTCTCCTGCACCAGTCTGTACCGCCGAAGCCATCCAACAACACACCATCAAGCTCGCACTCAGAAACTGTCAGCCATCATTCTACTGCTTCATCTTTGCTGTACCGCATAATCCCGATCGTTTTGTACAACGGTAACTCATCGGTTGATACCTTTGCATTCATTGATGAAGGCTCATCATTGACGATGATAGAAACGGAGTTGGCTGATAAACTAGGCTTGAATGGGCGAAAGCAGCCGTTGTGCTTGAAGTGGACAAGCAATGTTACGAGAGTGGAGAACGAATCGAAGCGTGTTGGCTTCTCTATTTCGGGAGTAGGTCAAACCAAGCGATACCCACTCGACAATGTCAGTACCATCCAATCGTTAGATCTTCCGAAACAAACTGTTCCGATCAGCACGATGAAGCAAAAGTTCCCTCATCTTAGAGGATTGCCTATTAAAGGTTTCGAAAACGTGTGTCCACAGCTTCTTATTGGACTCGATAACCTGAAACTTGTTGTCCCTCTCAGGGCGAGAGAAGGAGGTGCTGGAGATCCTACCGCCGTACGCACTCGCTTAGGATGGTGCGTATATGGTGGTACGCGAGATGACCAGACTCCAACGATTAGTTACCATATGCGTGAGTGCCAGGACGAAACCTCTTTTAATGAAGCTGCTAAAAGGTTTTCTGCCGTCGAAGAAGAAGGAACCAAAGTATTTCAACCGACTATCAGCGACGGAGATAAACGTGCGATCAAGATGTCATCGCAAACAATTAAAGATTTGAATCCCGGGAAAGAAGAAGCATCCGAACGAGTTCTCGGAATAATCTGGGACACAGCCAAGGACGAATTCAGGTTATGCGTGATGACATGGAGTTCCTGATTCAGAACAAATCTATTCCTACGAAACGACAGATTCTGCGATACGTCATGACCATGTTTGATCCACTAGGATTGTTGGCTCCGCATTTCATTTTTGGGAAAATTATAATCCAAGAGGCCTGGCGTAAGACGCGCTGTTGGGACGAGCCAGTTGACGACGATACTTGCGAAATGTGGCATCGATGGGTTGAAATGCTGAAGCACATTAACAACATAGGAATACCGCGAAGTTACTTCTCGGAATCTCCTCAGAACATCGAAGTCCACACATTTGTGGACGCCAGCGAGATTGCATATTCATGTGCAGTCTACTTCCGTTACATCAACTCCCGAGGTGGCAGTGAGGTCGCATTGGTGGCCGCTAAGACCAAGGTTGCCCCGCTCAAACCGTGGACTATACCTCGCTTGGAGATCCAAGGATGTGTTCTAGGCGCTCGTTTGACACAGTTTGTCGTTCAAAACCATTCACTGCGAGTTACGAGACGCTGTTTCTGGACCGATTCAAGCACGGCTCTGAGCTGGATCCTGGGAGACCCCCGGAAATATCACCGCTTCGTGGCATTCAGGGTCGCAGAAATCCTGGAGTTGACCAACCGGAACGAATGGAGATGGGTCCCGTCGAAGCAGAACCCTGCCGACGAAGCAACAAAGTGGGGATCAGGCCCTTTCTTTAAAGTGACGAGCATCTGGTATAGTGGACCGGAATTCCTGAGACTGTCCGAGGATCGATGGCCAGTCAGTAAAGTGGTATCGACGACTGAAGAGGAACTTCGGGCGTGTTATTCACATCATGATGTGCCCTTTTTCCAACCTGTTATTGACTATCGTCGCTTCTCAAAATGGTGCCGAATTCTACGAACAACAGCATACGTCCACCGTTACATTGCCAACAGACAATTGCCTCCTGAACGTCGCAACTTAGGCTGTCTTACGAGAGCGGAACTGCAGAAGGCTGAACGTTCTTTGTTTATGTTGGCCCAACGCGAAGCATATCCCGATGAAGTTGTGACCCTTAAAAGAAATCTAAAATTGCCGAAGAAGGATCAAATATGTATTGAAAAATCCAGTCGAATCTATCAGCTGACTCCGAGTATTGACGAGTACGGGGTTCTTCGTCTCGACGGAAGAATCGCTGCAGTAAAAGGTGTTAAGAAGGACGCAAAGTTCCCGGTGATACTTCCCAAGGAACACTGGATTACCTTTTTGTACATCGATGAATTGCATCGTAGATATCATCACGCCAACAACGAGACCGTGGTTAATGAAGCACGGCAACGTATTCACGTACCAGCACTACGATCTTTGGTGAGATCAGTTGTGAAGAAATGTCAACAGTGCGCTGGTTACAAGGCTCGACCAACTATTCCTAGGATGGCACCGCTACCGGTGGCCCGATTGTCGTCGCAAGTCGGTCCCTTTTCGAACGTAGGGCTGGACTACTTTGGTCCGTTAATGGTGCGAGTTGGAAGGAGTAACGTGAAAAGGTGGGTAGCTCTCTTCACGTGCCTTACGGTGAGAGCCGTCCATCTAGAACCTGTTCACAGCTTGACTACCGAATCCTGCATTGCTGCTATACGCCGCTGCTATTCATCGGCCGAAGAAGTGGCCCAGCCGAAGTGCACAGTGACAACGGGACGAACTTCCAGGGTGCCGAGAAAATACTTCGTCAACAAATCAACTCGGGTGTTGAAGCCACATTCACGAATACTACCACAACGTGGCATTTCATTCCCCTGGCTGCTCCCCATATGGGTGGAGCTTGGAAAAGGATGGTCCGGTCCGTCAAGCAGGCGTTGTTGGAAGCATACCACGATAAACTGGACGACGAGAAACTGCAAACACTACTGGTTGAGGCCGAATCCATCGTCAATAGTAGACCGTTGACGTATTTGCCGTTAGACTCCGCGGAGAGTGAAGCGATTACCCCAAACCACTTCCTGCTGGGTAGTTCCGATGGAGTATGTCAGCCGATCGTTGAAACGGAATGCAGCAGCAAACTACTTAGCTACTCATGGAGTCAGCTTCAGAAGCAGTTGAATACGTTCTGGAAGAGGTGGTCTCTTGAGTACCTGCCAACTCTGACGAAACGCACTAAGTGGTTCGGGGAGACAAAACCGATCGAAGCTGGAGCCCTAGTAGTACTGGTAGAGGGCAGTAGGAGAAATGGTTGGATCCGAGGTAGAGTCTTACAGCTGATAACGAACCCGGATGGTAGATGTCGGCAAGCGATAGTACAAACTCAAGATGGAGTATTTCGTCGACCGTTGCCTGGCCTAGCAGTCCTGGAGGTTGGAGATGGTTGCGGAACCGAGCCTACCGGATTCCACCGGGGGGAGGATGTTGCGGCATCGGTTTAGAAAACCAAGCGTCGCCTGTAGCTGTCAATCGGACTTTTCTATCGAGGCTGACTGGCAACCGGGGTGAAAAATAACGGTCGAAGAAAATCAGTGGAAGCAAAAAAGGACGCCTACATTTTACGTCGTGGCAAAATTTATTTAAGATTTTTCGGTAGAACAAGCACAAGTTAGCTTATTAGCTTTAGACTATTTTGTTCAGTAGTGAAAACCCTCAAACGGTAGATACTTGTCGAAGTAAGTATTACTTGAAAAGGATAAATATTGTAACTCATTAGGATTCTAACCTTAAATAGGTCCCGTGAACGGGAATCCACATTTCGGAGATTTCGGTTTATTCTTATTGCAATCACAGCTGAAACGGTGAGTTGTTTTACGAAACCGAATGATTTTATTGTAAAAGTTGTTGTTTATAACAAATCAGGTCCGGGTGTTCCGGGTGTTAGGATTGAGGTTAGGCGATCAGGAGTTAAGTTTCAGGAGAGTCGACCAAATGTAAGTTAGAACTTTTGCCATGTCACTTCCAAACCCTAATTCCAACCTTTTATTATAGTCTTGAAGTTTTTTTATCACATCTACAAATAAACTGTCAGAACTCGACATTCCACCCGTTTTTTCCTGACTTGCCTGCGCCAACACTTTGAATAGTTGTCAAAATTTATAACTGCAACTTCAGCTTTCTCAAACGCCCTGAAAGAGGCAAGTCATCTGATGTCCTTTCAGTTATTTGTGAAATCAGAGAGATCTTTAATTGAAAATGATTTATTGACTTACACAACAAAAATAATTTATTTCGAAGTTCTTAAAACCTAAAATCGAGGTTCATTTCCAAAATAGAATTGAGAAATTCAGTTTCATACTGGGAATACATAAAAGATCACTTTTTTGTGAAAATGCATGAAAAACTAAATAAAAAAATCTTTTTTTAAACATGACCAAAAAATAAACTAAAAATCAAATATTCCTTAAAAAAAACCTAAAACTATTTCTTATTTCAAGAATAACGATTTTTCAAAGTTGTTGAACATGTAAGACGATTTCTTCACAAAGTATGTAGTTGCGTGCGAATGAAACTTATTTAAAAAAATATTAGAAAGGTTTTGCAAAGCACACCGAGTCAGATAGTATAAATAAAAACCTATCATGTACCTATGCATCAAAAATTGATTCCACTACCAAGTTAAGAATAAGATTTATATTAGAAGGACTCTACTATTAGAAAACTTGTTATCAAATATAACACCTGTCAATTTATGTAAATTTTCTAAATTGAAAACAGAATTATCAGATCTATTTCAACAGTTACTCAATAGGGAAATTCTAAATTGCTGGATTTTCTTTCTGTTGGTGCTAATATTTCCAGTCTCGTAACATTTCTTTGTGCGCATGAGCCTCAAGAACCGGCTTTTGCTTCAGTTTTGAAACCTCAATCTACCTTCACCTTTTTTGCAAGCAGAACCGTTTGACCCCTCCCATTCTCGTCCACATGCCTTGGAAAGTCTAATTATTATTTTGCAAATAGTCACAACTGCTAGTTCTCGATTCTGATCATGAACCGCAGCAGCTTTTATTTCTTTGTATAGATAGCTAGTCGAATGCACACATGAAGCGAAGTAGCAAAGCCATCGTACGACTTGGTTTTGAATCACCTGTTCAGGGTTGGCTTTTACACACACTAAGTCAACGACTGAAACCTGGGGTTTTTTGGATTACAATAAAATTTGTATTATGTTTGATAAACATTATCATTAGAAGTTTTGATACAACCAAGAAAAAGCTGTAATCTGGCCCGAACCTGACAAAATATGAGTATTCGAAAATGCGTCAAAAATCGATCAATCTTTCAAGAGGTCAATGTCCACAACATGGATGTCAGAAATAAAATTTATTTATTTATTTTTGTGAGTCGCAAAATTTTTATGAAATGCCCTATTCCCAAGGGGTTTATACCACTATATATAGATCCATTTCATCCATTCCTTGAATTATGATTAAATTTACTACCTCAGACATAATTATCGATTTTTCAGTTCATTTTCTCTTCCACATTTTTAAGCTTATGATATTCCATAGTACCTACTTACATTTGATATATTGCTCCAGCGCAGAACACCACTCGCTGAACTTATACTAACTAAATTGAACAACTTTGGGAAAATTCCACGAAAATACTATCAAAATGTCTATTTTCCTTTCAGTTCCATTCAACAACGATGAATGACAAACTGAGCTGACTGAACTTTGATCGTAACAGAGTATGACAGCTGACTAATAAAACTCTGACTTTCATCTTCTTTCGCGTGTAGAAAGAAAAAGCGAAGCTTGCAGATGAACACTTTGCACTCCGATGAACATTAGATCTGAAGATTTCAAAAAAAAGACGTCAACGCTGGTGTGAGATGTTAAGCCCGTTCAACAGGCAATCGAAATCGATTTCAATCGATTTCGATTGGTAAATTGTTGTTCATTCAGCCAATGTTTTGATCGAAACTAATCCAATTGACGTTCAATAAAGCCAATCGGAATCGATCGAAACCAATCGAAATCGATCAAGCCCGAGAGCAGGATTCGTTTCTATCGGTTTCTATCGCACTAACACCAATGCAGTTGTTGACTGTCAAAAAACAGCTGATCCGGTTTGTTTTCTAATTTTCAAGATCGAAAGTGTTGTCATTCGGTGCGGTGTTCTCTGTCGTGTACTGAGTCGGTGGTGCTGTGCTGTCGTGCTGATTCGGTGGTGCTGTGCTGTCGTGCCGTGCTGATTCGGTGGTGCTGGCACAGCGGAGTTGGTGATGCTATGCCAGTCGTACTAAGTCTGTGTTGCTGTGCTAGTCATGCTGAGTTTCGGTGTTGCGGTGCTGTGCCAAAGGTGTTGTGTCAGTTATGCAGTGTCAAGTAGGGAACTCGGAGGGGGGTTGCAAAAAACGCCCCCAGAATATGCCCATCAGATGGTGTGCAGCTGATCCTAATCCAGTTAGCAGAGCCAAAACAGACATGATTCAAGGAATTAAATAATCAATTATCCCAAGAATAAAAATTTGTTTGTATATTTTGTTCTGTTTCATTTTCGGTTCAAATAAAATTGTGTCCCTTTTGTTAGCAACAAATGTTTTTTTATTTGTAATTCTTGGATTTTTTTTTATTATTTTGTGTCTATGTTGACCAATTCGTTTGCTCGATGCCTAGCCAATTTTTCTGCAAAAAGAAATAAAATAAACTTAGTAATCGATATATTTATACACTATTAGGGCATCCGCAGCAATCGCGAGTATAGTGAAAATGCTCACGCGTTTGATCACTTTTAAACCGCACCGGGGGTTAGTATGTGGGTGAGCAAAATAGGGCCGTTGCCGTCGGGACCGACAAAATCACCAAATTTGCTCACTAGAAAGGGGCGAGAGCAAACATGCACTGAAAAAAATCTACCATTTAAGGCTAAGTTCAACAAACGATGTTTATTAAAATTTTGTAATTTTGGTAAACAATTTGTTGATTAATTAAGCAATTGTGGCTCTTCTTTTGATTCGTTCGAACGTGCGGACGGAATTTTGTTCGCGGGGGGATCGGAAATGTGTCGAAAATTATATAGAGCCATTTTGGAAGTATTCTGTGCTGGGTCGAGAGGTGAAAATTTAGGCCCTCGGAATCGGTGGCCCAGGGTTTGTTCTTCGCAGCCGAGTGGGTCGTCGGAATTAGCATAATTTTGAACAGTGCAGAACTTGCAATTGACCAGCATCGAGTAACACCAACGTAAGCAATGCAGGTAAGTGAAAAAACTGTTTATTTAGCGAAAATTTATTTTTTTTTAAATTTTTTTCTACCCTCCGTACAGGTTGGAAAAGTATAGGCAGCAGATAGAAAAAAAACTTCACTGTCTGACCGGAGCCATGAGCAGCATCTTTAGCAGATAAGTTTGAACCGGGGCAATGACGCATACAATCCTCCTTCTCGCTGCGCTGCACCAGGGAAAACGGTTCCGACTCACTGAAGCCAAAGTCTTGGACCAGCGGCGGAAAACCTCCTGTTTGATCGTGGAACTCCACAGCAGCTGGCATATTTCGCGCAAGTTCCGCTGAATTTCGGATGATTCCGGCTGACACTGCACAGAAGTTCTAGCTGCATCCGCAACCTGACCCGGTTGCTGGTCGCTCGAAACTGCGTGGCCCTGTTGCTGCTGTATGGCATCTTCAACCAGCATGTCGACTTTGGCGTCACATAACGGATAGCAGTTAACCCGTCGAATAACCTCCAACAATCGCTATGCATAATAATAATTAATAATTAATAAAAATGATAATAACCGAAATTGAAGCGAAAAAACTATCGACTCCGAAAATTTATTCGATCAGTAAATTTAATTTAATATTTTCTGTTAAAGTTTTCTCAGTGCAATGCACAATTTAAAAATAATATGCTTCCACCCGGTGCGCGAAAGAGTGTGTATACCAAAATCGGTCCGCTGAAATGAGCAAAATCGGGCCGCGTATACTCTCGTATTGGTGCGTTTGCTCTTATAAAATAAAATAAAGTTATCTATTTAAAGACGATTACAATAATGCTTATTTATCAAGAAAAATAATCCCGAAATAGTTTTGACAACAACTAAGCGCATTAGTATTAGTGTCTGGCTGTTCATTCAGCAGCCTGATAGAAATCGATCGAAGTCAATTGGAAAAACAGCTGATCAGCTGTCAATCCATTTCAATTGATTTCGATTGAGTTCTGTTGAACACACCTGTTGTTTGTGTTTTTTCTTTGCTTTCTTATTACGTTGCCCGTCACGAAAGAAGTTCATAACGCTTGAAGGGATGGGATAAACAAATGTTATTTTGATTATGAGAAAAGGTACATTCAAAAAGCAATAAAATTTTATAATACCTACTTTGAATGATATTGAACTTCATTTCTACGATCGTTACAAAATATGCTGGAAATGTCCGCTTGCAAACGAAAACGGCAAGGCAGTTTCATATGTATTTATATCTTCACTTGAACATTCTACAAAAAATGAATTGACATAAATATGCACGAATTTATATTTATCAAGTTAGTTTTTTTTTGGCGATATGAGTTTGAAACTCAAGCCAAAAGCAACAAAAAGTTAGTATTTTATGAGTTATCGCAGAACTTTTCCAGTTATCAATATTAAAATACCTACTGTTTTTGATACACGTTTCAACAAACAAAAGTTTGTTTTAGAATGATTTCTCTTTTACATCGATGGGCTGACGTTAAATCAATAAAGAACAATTACAGTTATGCTGCTAAGAAGTAAAACAGATGGAGTTCGGTCGTCTCTCCCGAAGAGGACGGACGTGTTTTTCGTTGCTCTTCATCCGTGAAAAAAAACGAGTTCTGGCTTTGATTTTAAAGCACCCGTTGCGCCATGGCCGGTGAAAGCCAATCTACGGCGGCAAGTGATACACGAATGTTAACAGATGACGGTATCCAGAATCTGGAGGAGGATCTGCAAGGTGAAATGCCCGAAGAAATCTTGAATCGTATCCGAAGCTACCCGGCCTCAGCTAAAGGGCCATACGAAGTTTTCGTGCGTCAAATAGACAAGCCAATAAATGTGCTGCTCGTAGCCAGAGAGCTTCATAAGAATTATGAATCTCTTTTGCAAACCAAAAAAGTAAGTTTCAGCAAGCTGCGTTTGCTTTTTAGCAATCGACAAGATGCCAACAGTGTGGTACATAATGAGGCCCTGACCCAAATGTATCGTGTGTACATACCAAGTTTGAAAGTAGAAGTATCGGGAGTTGTTAAACAAAGTGATCTTGATTTAGAATCTGTTGTTTTAAATGGCAAAGGAGTTTTCAAAGACCCAAGGATTGCCCACGTAGCTGTGCTTGAGTGCTATCAGCTAGTTGAAGCTCAATACAACGATGGAAAGAAGATGTACGTTCCGTCGTTTTCCACACGAATCACTTTTGCTGGAACAACCTTACCAGATTATCTTGAAGTGGAAAAAGTGCTAATACCTGTACGCGTGTACTCACCGAAACCCATGCTTTGTAGAAATTGTCAAAGATATGGACACACACATCGCTATTGTGGTAACAAGACTAAATGTGGGAAGT
Organism: Uranotaenia lowii; assembly: GCF_029784155.1. Lineage (NCBI taxonomy): Eukaryota > Metazoa > Arthropoda > Insecta > Diptera > Culicidae > Uranotaenia > Uranotaenia lowii. The sequence goes on from NC_073692.1 coordinate 2,885,323, forward strand.
GCGGTTTACCGCATGAGGCATCCAGCTGTCCATCTCAAATAGACGCCTGCCTTCATTGCAAAGGCATACACTCAACGATTCGAGAATGTCCCGAATATAAAAAACGGGCAAAGGCATCGAAAGTCAACCTCATTCGAAGATCGAATCTTAGCTATGCTGAAATCGTTCGATCATCGTTACCAGATCTCCCGAGCCCCAGCTCGTTTGCTGCACTGAGTGACGTCAACCCCGACGACGAAACAGCTCAAACTGATAAACAATGTGCCTCACAACCGAAAACCCAGCGCAAGCGTGCAAAATCATCTTTTCTCCCGATCGCTTCTACTACGAAGCGAACCAAGGGGAGCAAAAATCTGCCCGCGGTCGTCGGAACTACAGCAAACCAGAAACACTTCGAGCAACCACACTCTTCCCGAAACACATCAAGTACAGGAGTACCAAAGCCGACGCCGACACCGACGCCGACGCTGAAAGCGAGACCGAAGCAGTTGACGGTGCCACCCGATAACCACGAAAGGACGGTTACAGATCTCATCATCCTTATCTCTTTGATATTTAACCTAGACGAACACTGGACGGATATGTTGGTTCAGCTGAAACCCATTTTGACTGCAGTACTAGCAAAGCTTATTGAAACCCGGCCGCTTTTAGCAAATTTGTTGCCTAATGTTTAAGTATTGTTATTATTATTTTTAGTTTTAAGTGATGCACGGCGCTTTTATGGTTTATAACCGAGTGTGCCTATTAGGAAATAGTGTGGAGTTTAATAAAAAAAAAAAAAAAGTAAAACAGATTGGCCCTTATTCTGCGCCTCGAGTGACGTGACAATAGTAGAGTCACCCAAGTCACTCTATTCCAGCAGTCGGTTTAGGTGAGGAACGTCACTTCGGATGAACTTTGTGAGTTCTTACCCTATTCTTATAGTCACCGTGGGTGAGAATCGTCGCATTCAGGTGACGATTTTAGGTGAGAATTGTCGGTACCTTTTGAGGTGGTGACGAGATAGGAATTGAATCGAAAATTTATTTAAATCAGAATGTTAGGCTCTAAATAGTTAATTATACTGATGAATGTTGGTTTTGGAAGCCAAATAAAACAAATTTATTAGCAAAATAATTTTTAAATATATTGAATATTTTTCATTGCTATCTAAAATATGTAATTTGAATTAAAATACTGAATGGAAAGTATGATCTAATGGAATCCAAAATTCAGTTTAAATTGAAATTTGATTTGCGAAACGTTAAAACGATGAAATGACAAAAACTTAGAAAATCAAAATACTTTTAATTTTTTTTCCACTTTTTAACCAAAATTATAAAGGTGAATAATTATTAAAATAGATTCGTGCAAAAATCTGCCTTTTTTCAATGAAATCCGCCCAACCGGACCAAACCGAACTATTTCCATATTTAGCATTAAATGTTTGGGCAATAATCTTGAATGCTAAGACTAGATGATTAACAGATTAAAATTTAAAAAAATAAAACTTCTTATTTTATTAAAGTTTGGTATTGGAATTAACATGATTTCGAATATATTTGAATATTATTTTTAACATTGAAGATACTCATAGATAATTATTTTAAAAATGTAATTTGCTCTGAAAACGACTCTTCTTTCCTCCATGACTAAAAGAGATTGCCGCATCTTATCACCTTTAGCATATCCGTATAATTATCGGGAATCGTCCTTCAAATTCCAAAAAACTCCTGTCCTTTTGGCTAGCACAAAAGTCCCTGACCTGGAAACCTCAATCCACGGCTCGATGCCCAAATCTGTTTTTTCTCCAGCAGCTTTTTCAAATTTTCAATTTTCAGGAACTGGAATTTAGATGATAGGTTCCTCCAAGCAGCGTTAGTCTAAAATGATATTTTGATTATTTGTTCTTCCTCTGTCGCTTCCGCATATTACTCACCTAAAAAAGCTGCTGAATTTGGTAAAAAGGTTCTGAATTTAAATCCTCCTGGTCATCGGTTGGCAGGATATTGCCGATGACTTCTGCCTTCGTTGTTTTTTCATACAACTCGGGACCAGCGGTGCTTGTTCCATCCAATTTGGAGCTTGTTAGGCTCAGTTGTGATTGCCGAAATTGTATTCTAGGACGTAAAACTTGACCGTTTTGTTGTCCTGAGCAGCTTGCTGGCACTATAAAATCCTATTGCCGCCCTTCTCTGGCCGAAATTCAAACTAATAATTTTTAAATTAATTTTTAAAAATCCGAAGTGTAACAAAACCAAAACAGCACTGAACAAATTCGACCATTTTGACAGATGTGTTCATTCGGTCACTCACCTTGAATGAACCTCTGTCACTTTACCCACATCGACTTCGGGAATAAGGTGACAAATCTCACGGTGACTCCGAAGTGAGGTGACAAACATCACGTCACGCGCGGCGCAGAATAAGGGCCATTGTCAAACCATTCTTTCAATTATTGAAACCTAAATAAAAAAAACTTTATTTCGCAACATCTGTTTTATTTAAATAAGCATTTATTCTACAAATGTAAATCTGAAGGAATCGCTGACCCTTCCTGTGGAATACCTGTATTTATGGAGGTCTGTGCTGGAGCGGTTGAATTGATTGTTCCAAACACCAATTGATCATCCTGACTGCAAAATGTGTAAACTTTTAATAATATTTTAACACAAAATCATAAACCTAAAACCATACCCAACACTAATTTTACAAAACAAAAGTAAGAGGGCTTTGATATAGAAGGTATACTCGATGAGATTCATGTCAATAACTGGAAACCAAACAGGTGGAGACTTAGAATTTTATACTGGTGATATGAATAGTGTAATTTTCCAGTTATTTGAAGCGAATATGATTCGACTATATTTGGATTATTTTTTAGGCGGTGGCATGAATAGAAGAATGACGTTTTTTTTTCTCACCTAAAAGCGGTCGAAGAATTGAATCTACTACATTCTTTAAAGCCTTTTTGTAATAAAATGTTTTCAGTAGAGCATATCAAGGTTCTAATGCGAAACTGAAAGCAAACTAATGAAAATACGTAAAAAAAAACGTATAAAATGTGACCGATGAATATAGTCAATTTTCGACACCTTTGTTATGTACTTCAATATAGTGAGCAATTTAATATATACGGGATTTTAGGCCTTTTGAGAATGTTGGGCAAGGATCTCGAATGAACACTTATATCATGACATTATAGAATGTTCATCAAATCATAACAAAGCAGTGAACAAGTATGGTATTATAATTAGAAAGGTTATATGAATTTTATTAATTTGTAATAGTAAAAAAAATAGGTTTGATGATATTTACGGTAACTTATAATTATCATTTTTGATTCATGAAAACTTGTTAAAACGTATAGATGATACCGTCATTGAAAAAAAATTGTAAAAATATCATACGTCCTTTCTAAATGATTCATCATACCATTTGTGCACAGTTTTGATAATTTGCTCTGGAATTTTAAGGTAGATAGTAGTGTACAGTTTATTGATTGTGATATCAAAAAGTTTTGAGTATTCTCAAAGTCCTGTGCTGAAAAATTCCGTTGTATTCAAAGTCATCTTAAGGAGTTCTGAGTTGAGATTAAAGTTCCCGTTCCTGTCGTTAGAAGTTAACTATGGTATGCTCAAGTCAATATTATTTTTAAAAGCTATATGAACATATTTTTGATTTCAGAGTTATCAGGACGAAGAGGAGCAGATGAGCTATCATGTCGGTTCATTTCCGAAAGACTTTGGGTATGGCAATTTCGACCACGATGATGGCGAATTTCGCTCAGGTGATGATAAGCCTCGAATACTCCTGATGGGTTTGAGACGCTCAGGGAAAAGCTCAATACAAAAAGTAGTCTTCCACAAGATGTCCCCAAATGAAACACTTTTCCTGGAATCAACCAACAAAATCGTTAAAGATGATATAAACAACAGTAGTTTTGTGCAGTTCCAAATTTGGGACTTTCCAGGACAGATTGATTTTTTCGATCCTAACTTTGACTCGGACATGATCTTTGGTGGATGTGGTGCCTTGGTGTTTGTTATCGATGCTCAAGATGATTACCTCGAGGCATTGGCTAAGCTTAACCAAACTGTCACAAAGGCGCATAAGGTTAATCCAATGATCAAGTTTGAGGTTTTCATTCACAAAGTAGATGGTGTCAGTGATGATTTTAAAATGGAATCACAAAGAGACATCCACTCTAGAGCTACGGATGATTTGGTCGATGCTGGTTTGGAAACTGTGCATCTTAGTTTCCATCTTACATCGATTTACGACCATTCAATTTTTGAGGCATTTTCCAAAGTGGTCCAGAAGCTGATACCTCAATTGCCCACGCTGGAAAATCTTCTGAACATATTTATTTCTGTAAGCCATTTTAGTTTCATAATCTTGAACTATTGATTTTCTAACATTTGAATATTTTCAGAATTCTGGAATTGAAAAAGCGTTTTTGTTTGATGTTGTTTCGAAGATTTATATTGCTACAGATTGCTCCCCGGTTGACATGCAGAGTTATGAACTATGCTGCGATATGATTGATGTCGTCATAGACTTATCTTGCATATACGGGTTGGTTGGTGGAGTTTTGAAATGTAACCATTGAAATTAATTTTCTATGTATTTACAGCTCCAAGGATGACCCAGAAACACCTGCTTTCGATAATCAAAGCTCCAGTTTGATTAAGATGAATAACAGCACGGTGCTCTATTTACGAGAAGTCAATAAGTTTTTAGCGCTTGTTTGCATAATAAGAGAAGAAAATTTTTCTCGTCAAGGTGTGATAGACTACAACTTTCTCTGCTTTAGAGAAGCGATAACACAAGTCTTTGAACTTCGGATGAAAAACCAAAAAATGGAAGCTTCTGAGCTTGGCCAAAGCAATGAAATACAATATCACGAGTCTACAACGCTAATAAGTGATTTATCACAGAAAGAAGAGCTACATTTGAATGAGTCTTCAGTTGCTTAATCCTGATACAAATAAGATTTAAAAAAGTGTTATGTTTTAAACCTACCGTAAAGATTTTTATTCAGCATGATTCAATAAAATATGAAAATTTTGGAGAACAAGTCATTTGTGTATAGTTTAAATCATTCATATTAGTTCACACGCAACAAAATAATAAACAACTTACAATTTTCTCGCAAACTAGCTGTCTCAGGACAACAAATACTGCATTAAAACAATCCTTACATTCAGACTAACAAGTTGGGAAAAGTTTTTTTTAAATTTATGGATCACCAGTGCACTGCACTGCTATAATGGGAAAGAAAAGGTTAATCATTTTTGAAAGAAAGATACTAAATATTTAAAATTGTTATGAACAAAGGGAAGATGCTAAATATTTGAAATTGTTATGAACAAAGTCGAAACAAAAACGGCGGTACGTTTTTGAAGGTTTCTGATACATGTATTTGAAATCAGGAGAAAAAGCTGCATTTGAAAATAAATCTGAAACCAGAACCAACCGGAAAATTGATTCTGAAAAAACACTCTGTTTCCAGATTTATTTTTCTATGATAACTTTCTGTATGAATCTTGAAATCTGTATCAAATAATTTGTATCTATCAATCTTTATTCTGAATCTTAATCTGAACCCGTTTTTCTCAATAACGAATTTGATATATGAATCTGACAGCTGAAACTTAAATATAAATCTTAAGATTCAAATATGGCATCTGTAATCTTTTAGAACCTACGTGATGATTCATTGTGAATTAATCAAATTTAATGCATACATTAACTTATTACTGTGAATAAAAAAATGTCCGTACAGTACTACTTATAACATCAAAACGTTTATAACGGACACTTTTCAAGCTAATATTGCAGCCAATTATTATTTTATTTATTCTTATGAGTTTATGTTAATTTACAGTTTTCAAATTTTGGAAGTTTGTTTTATTTTAAACACATTTTAATGATAGTGTCCTATACAGGCGTGAGATCCAACCATAAACATTCAACAATTGAAAAGCTGTCAACATGTTTCGACCATTTCCGTTAAAGTTAACACTCAAAAATCATCAATAAATCGGAACAAATAAGTATCAAATTCTTCTTTTGTCATCTCCCCCCTTCGATTTTCCCGAAAATCCTGAAGAGGAGGGGGGGGGGGGGGATACATTACGTTTAAGTTTTTTTTATTAAATAATTTGATGAATTCTTCAACAATTTTAACAGTTGGAAGAGCGAAAGTCAAACTTTAGAAGATGGGAATGGTATCAACTTCTGTATTCGAGATATTTTTTTTCAACAGTTTGATTTTTTTTTTCGCTAGCTTGATACATGGAAGCTTAGGTCCATGTTGTTCCAATTTATTGAAAATTTACATTATTTGTTATTATGCCGCCCCCTTCCCCCCTCCCCGACTGCCGATGTTTCAACTTCGGGTGACAAAAGAAGGATTTCAAATTTGTCCGGCTTAATTGATAACATAAGAATTTTAAATAAGTACAGTGAAAGTCATTTTTATTTTGATTTTTTTTTCATACATGTTTTATAGTTCTTGTAACTGAACGTGAAATGATGGGAACTAGAGATATTCCACAAACAAAAAAATAATTTTTCTTCCTTAGGGTTTGCTATGAACGTTTTGTTGTTAAAAGTAGAGCTTTACAGACAATTTTTATTCACAATATATACAGTCACATTTTCTATTTGAATTTGGATATAGCATTCCGTTATCAAGATTTTAAACTGCGTGTAAGTGTGCATGTATACCTATCATAAAATCGAATTAAATTGCATGTGCATTTGTGTTAAAAGTAAGAGCAGCCAATTTAGTGCATAAATCAGATTTTCGAGGACGTGATAAGCGCCGATGTGGTCTAGTGGATAGGCTGGCGCGAGTCTGGTAACCCAGGCGTACTGGGTTCGATTCCCGGTATCGGCAAGAAAACTTTTGGGTTCGAATCCCTTAAGTTGCCGACAGGTAAGATGTGTTTGATTGTATAAATAACTAAATGCACTAAATATTTCAGAGGGAATGCATCTGGGGTTAATCCCAAGAGACTATTGCAAGCCATAGAGACTATTGCAAGCCAGAGTGGATTGCCAGCCATAGTAGGTTTCTGCCTTCCCTTGACGAACCATCGGCCGTGGAAGCCCTAGAAGCAATTCGAAAGGCCAAGCCACACAGACATAGGCAGGACCTTGCTACCGATGGGGGAACCATACATACATACATACATACAAATCAGATTTTCGAGGACGTGATATTATTGAAATCGTGAAGCAGATTTGTTTTTTTTATTTATTTTTTTGTTTATTCCTCAGATCGTTCTGTGCTGAAAAGAAACAGGGGCGCGATTTCGATGTAAATTTTCTTCCATCAATTTCGATGTGCAAATTTAACACTCAAAGCTGCATATCTGAGGTGGGTTTAGTTTAATTTGTTCGTATTCCACATATGTCATCTATCAAGCTGTTTTGAGCAGTAGTGGAGTTTACTTTCTGAAGCTTTTATTTTTTTCAGTTTCACTCGCTTTGTTATTCGAATTATTAAATTACTATTGTTACTAGTAAAACATTAGAAAAATAGCCTTAATGTATACGATGCCTTTCGAGTAAAGTATTTTACTCTTATATGTTCATTTTCATATCTGTTATAAGGTGTGAAATTTATAGCAATTCTTATCATTTTCCCACGACCTGGGACAAGATCTTGAAAGCACTTCTAACCCTGATAAGCGAATATCAATGAGGTTTTCTTGTACAAATCACGTTTTTCCACAGTACGATTTGTGTAACATATATCTTTCAATTGCTAGTAAGTAGTTTGGTACTTGAAAAAAAAGCGCTACTTGATCATATACTTCCATAAGATTTGCTTATTTTCTCACTACTTTTATAAAATCGCTACAGTTGAAAGAAATTAGGCACTTGTTTTGTTTGCTATCACTTTGATTAGTAATGCACAAGTGGTATAATGTTGATGTACTTCGAAAAAAGGTTCGTTTTTATTCGACCAAGCATTTGTCAAAAACTGAGAATGAAAGTTATCACCAAAATGTAAGCGATCAACTAAATTTAGTAATGCAATACAAATATTTTTGGACGTATTTGTGCTCGGCACCCACAATCCTATCATAAGTATGCATAATTATTATGAAATCTTGAATGTTTCGAATGAAAATGCTGTTTCCAGTCTATTCTGTATACAATTTAATAATGTCTTCAATAGAACTTTTCGATCCAAACACCAAGGCTACAATACCGAAGAAGCACACAAAAACATTTTTCCATATAATCCAGTTGAATTTTCCGAATCCCTGCTCCCAGTAGGTGGCCAGCTCAATGACAATGGGGATTAGCAATCCTAAGATGGAGAAACAGAACGCTCCGATGAGGCCAATAAACGGTCCAATAGTTGGCACAGCTACAGCTAGCAACACAGCGGCAGTTACCAAAATGGTTCTATGTTGAACAAAAAGACAGATAATGAAAATAAGAGACAAATTAGGTACAATTTGTAGTTAAAAATTGACTTACCGCATAGTGTAGTTTACAAGGGTTGGTCGTTTCTTGAACTTGTCCCGGATTCCGATCCATGCAATGTCCAAACAAACGTAGAATTGCAGTCCGAATGTACAGTAAACAGCAAGCGCGATCAAAATTTTCACAGCTTGTGCTGGTCTGTAAATCGAAAATATTTATTAATAAGTTCAATTTGAATGAATAAAACCTATGACTTACATTTCCTCAACTGGAAGATTGAGCGTAATGCTTCCAAGAGCCTCATCTCCGTATCGAATGTAGCCGAGGAAACCCAACAGAATATAGATCAAGGTTACACCACCCATGCCTTGATTCAGGACGCCACAGATTCCGATGAAATTTTGAGGGGTTTTCATTTGATTTTCCAACGGCATGACGACACCAATAGCTTCCATAGCAAATATCACGATCGCAAAAAATGAAGGCCAATTGGTTAGCGAAACAAACAGCGGTCGTTCCGATAATGCGGGCATATCCGTGACGAGATAGTAGAAGGTAATGCCTAAGCCAACGCACATAAACACATTTGCCACCATCGAAACGGGGGCTAAATACTTCAAGTTAGGAATCCAGGACAGTAAAATGAGAGGTACCAATAACAAGGCGATCATCAGTCGAAGATTAATAGCAGATCCTGTGTAATGTTCCAAGACTTGCTGGAAATTAGTGGCTATAATGACCGTGTACACGGCACAAGTTCCAAAATATGTAACGAATAAACCGTAAGTGATGCAATTGCTGATGAATTTTCCCCATCCTCGACCCCATTTCGGTCCATTGTCCAGAGCGACTGTAGCGACCTCTGCAAAGGTCATGGCGGTTGATTTTGTTCGTACATATAAAGTGTGAGCACATTTAACCTGAAAAAGAATTATATTTATTAACATCGATCATCTTTAATAATGAAAACCATTATTACCAGAACATATGCACAGTGAGTGCAAATAAGTGCTGTCAAAATTGTTGCAATGATTCCACCAGCTAAACCTGCATAACTGAATGCAATCGGCATAGCCAGGATCCCGGTTCCCAGCGAAGCCTTCAAAAGATGGGTCAAAGTTTCGCCATCACTGCGATCATGAATGCAACAACGAACAGTTAGAAAATTTATTTGTCATTTTTTTATCATACAAATACTTACGTGGTTGGATGTTCGCAGTCTCTTTCCTTGAAAGGATCGAAAGCCACTTGTGCTGTTTCCAGATCAGTTTTAGCCGGGGTGATCTTGTATCTATTTGAAAAAAAAGTGATTTAAAACGGAAACCAAGTCGTTTTATAACTTATAATAAAATTATATTTTTTCTATTTAAAAAACAGTATGTTGGATTATCATACGATGTATTTTGGCAATCATTCGATAGTTCTGTGCAGGTAACAGTAGTTGCCCAAGAATTAAAAAAAAAAACTTAACACTAAAATTAAGAAAAAAAAATTAGACATCAATGATTTGGAAACCTGTTTGACCACTTTATAATTAGCTTAGCTTGTTTGACTACTCATATCCACCTTAAATCATTTAACCCGAAATGCTTCACTTGTATTACTTTGCAAACATTGTAATTCTTTGATAAAATGAAAAAAAAAAACATATTAAATACATTTAGAGCTCCATGATCGCTGACGTGGCTAAGTAGAACGAGTTCCACATCGCCAATGGTTGCTACTCCGTGATTGGTCGAGGCCATAAATTTTGTGCAAGAGCCAAAAGAATGCAGCTTGAGATTAGCAATTCATTCTCAATGCACAAAACTTATGCTCTCCCTTTAGAAAATGATCAATAACAGCGCCGGCCACGTCCTAGTAGTCAATGAGGGATGAAGGAAGGATTGTTAGTAAGATACTTTTTAGGATCAACCATAGACCTGTATTCCAGTTTTCTTCAAGACCATGTTTTGAAAAATGCTGAAACAATGATCAGTTTGTATCACCAGCTATAGAAACCGTCTATACGTCTGCGAATCTATATTCAAGTATCTCAGGAAAGGATTGTGTTAGTAAGGGAGAGGTTATCGATCAGGAGCCATTTTTGGAAAATGGTGCGATCTTAGTTTTACCTACATCTCCTATGCTCCTAGATTTTCCTAAGGAAACTCCTATTCTATCTTTTATTAGTTTATTATTTATTATAAATACATTTCTTTAGGAAACTCCTTTTAACATGTGCAAAGCATTTTTAATTTAACAATTTAAAAAAAATGAACACTCAAATCATTAGAAAAGTGACCAATCGAATTTCCACCAACCTAGCTATTTTCCTCACTATAATCTCTCACACAAGACAGGTTATCAAAAAGATTTTTGTTTGACCACTTTATAATTGTATAATTACTTGGGTGTGCATTTATTTTTTTTTAAATTCTTTGAAAAAATATTATGAGGCCTTTGGAACCAAAAAAGTAAGTGCATAGAAGCTAATTTCGAGATAAAACGTGGCGTCCTGAATTAGGGCATCGGTGATCTATATTCTGTTGTGTTTGGTCATTTTCCATACATTTTTCAAAAAATTTGTATTTTTCTTTCGGGCGTAAGTATTTGAATAAAATTTAAAACATCTGAAAAAATCACCAGATATACCTACTTTGAATAATGAACAATCGTTTGGCATGATTAAATCAAAATCAAACTCTTTTGCTCACGATGTTAATATTATAAATTTTATTTCAATAAATATTGCATAATCGTGCTGAGCCAACATTCAAGTTTTGTGACACAAAACGTGGTTTTATAGGTTCAGGAGAAAATATAATACCGTTATCGAACAAGCCAAAAGGTCCAAATAGCGAAATTCTAAGGTTTCCTTTAAGCTCAATTTTAAAATTTTTTGTTCGACGCTGTTTTTGAAACATCAAAATACAGATCAAAATCAGTGATAACATTTTTCAACGCTTACTAGAATGAAATTATTTTTGGAGCACGTGGATAGAAAATTTAGCTGGAACTAAGAAAAGGATTCAGTAAGTTTTGTTCTGATCTTTTATTGCTTGTTTTTCTTTTGTGTGAAAAAGTCTAGTTAATGTGTTGAAGAAGTAAAAAATCTCAAATTTATTATTTTTTAGAGAAAAGTTGTTTAAACAAATTAACTGTTTTGTTAATTACAACCGAGATTCTTACCAAGTTTTATCAACATCCCTGTGCACTCTTTGAAGCATGTTTTGTAAAATTTTTTTAACTAGTATCGGAAAACATTTAACATTTAGAAAACTTCTTCCAACTTAACAAGTGATAACTGCAAAAACGGAAATAAGCGCCCTGGAGGCTATCCACTTTTTTTGTATTTGAATAAGATTATATAATTTAATGAGAATACGATAAAGTTACCTTTTGCTTGAAACGAAAATTGAAATACAAATTACAATAATCAGTATTAAAAACTGCGTGTTTTGAATGAACATTCAAAATAATTAAAAAAAAAAAAAATGAAAAATCATTAGGATGTCATAGATTTTTTGAAACGAAGTTATTTGTGTGCTTAAAACAAATCTAATTGAAAAAAAACAGAGAACCATTCTAATTCATTCATACTGAATTACAGTCTAAAATCGACAAATACACCACATTCTGTGCGTAAATAGTCCGAATCCAATTTAAGAATCGCGTTTCAGGCGATTCAACGTATTATCTCACCAATTTTGTACCGATTTACGCCACATTCCACAACTTCACTATTCCATGCTGTACGGTAATGTGGAAAACGATAGTAGCGTTTCAGGCGATTCAACTTGGACCGGTATAGATTTATTGGGTCGACTTTAGAATCAGGCGACTTTAGTAGCCGAATTAGCGAAGACTCAATTCATCTGATGAGCTGACCTTTCGTGGTTTGCGTAAAAAAAAACCAGGTGTCTCTAGCAGTCAACTCAGCTCTAGCGTTGCCTTTCAGAAGCTCTCAAGTGACGACAGCTGGCCTCGTGGTAAGATATCAGCGAGCGGATTGAGATGACTTGGGTTCAATTCTCGGTCGGGTGAAATTTTTTTTAACGGTAGAAATTTATTCACTACACTTAGCTATAACTTATTATCTATCTGAATTTCTAACAGTGATGAAACATACCAAGAATTATAATATAAATTACAACTTAAAAGATTTATTACAATTAACCATCTTTTCAGACCTCACCGGGGACCCTGTGGAGGGCGTCTGAGGACTAACATTAAACATAAATATTTACACCCCATGCCGAACCGCTACACATTAATTTAACATTCCAAAGTTGACCTTATAAAATAATATTAAAAATATAATATAATAATTTAATATGATAGAATATAATCTGATATAATATAATAATATAATAATAATAATAATACTGATAATAGTAATAATAATAACCTTGTAACCTTGCCGGGATCGCCTGAAAGACCTTGAAATCCAATTTATAATAATAAACTTTAACTGAAAAGCTAATCGGTTTCAGTTAGCTGAATTTAAGAAAGAATAACATTTTACTTTTGACTCAGTATTTCAAATTATATAATTTTTTTATAGTATAATTTGTCCGAATATTTATAAATATTAAAAAGTGAGAAAACACAAAATTGCTATAACTTAAAAATAAATTATGCAACCTCGATTTAATTTTCTAGAGAACAATGATGTAAATCTTTCAAACTCTGCAATTTTGAAAAATTTGTAGTTCATGATTCTCCCGACTCATAAGGTTGCCGACCGCTGATCTAGCCAAACTTTTGGAACCCCCGTTAAGAAGCTACGTCTGTTGTGTTTCCATATTCTGTATGTTGGTTAACCACCATGGGTACACGGATTCACCGCAGTTTCTGCCTAATTCTGTGTTCACGTGCATTCTTCAGATTATTAATTTCTACAAATCTCCAATGCAGCGCGTACACCATACCCGGACCCAATGGCTTCGTATGAACTATTATGGATGAATGTATTGTTTTTATGTACACTGAACCCAAATTCACTCTTAAAATACACATGATTTTTCACTTAAAAACAAGGATCCAGTGATTTTCTTCCATTCAAGTGCGACATATACATTTCACTTGGCAGTCACTTAAATTTCAAGTGAATTCATCTACATTCACTTCAGTCGTCACTTGAATTTGAAGTGAAAAAAAATATTCACTTCCCCATCACTTGAATTTCAAGTGAATGTCGGGTTGTAGTTGTGTTTATTTTCAGAGTTCAAAATGGCAAATTCTAAAAAGCAGTGTTTAAAGCTTATGCTGGATTTGGATTTTCCCAATTCTCTAATAGGCGATTTTGGCAGTAGTTTGTGTTAAACGTGATGTAGGAAAAAGTTATTTAAAGGTGTTATCATGTTTCAGCTTGTGCGTTGAACGGGACAGATTTTCTGGTTTGCAAGCAGGGAGGATTTAGAAGTCGCACTATCCGCAGTAACCGATCTGCCTTGGGATTACGATGGAATTTTCCTTTCGCCATAAATTTATGGCGAAAGCGTAATGTAAGTACAGTGAGCATTCTATACAAGCAACTAATCTGAACCATTTTTTTCAAAAAAGTTTCTTATGTAGAAAAAGTTGCTTATATAGAAAAAAGGAGTATAAATTTTAAGAAAAATCAGTTTGGTGATTTATAGATAAATAAGCGGTTTCATATTTTATTACATAGTTAAAATATGTCGATATTGCCGTTTACACATAACGCCAAGAGTGTTGACAGAAGGTGCTTTCGATACCGTTGCTTAAGGGATTTTATTACATTTTGGTCATGTGTTTGCAACAAGGGTGTATGGTTGGGTGGAAAAAAAATAACCTTAAAGTTTTCATCATGGGAAAAAGTGTTTGCTGTCCCATGACAGGTGGCATTATCGACCAATAAAATTGCTTTTACTGGTAAGCCTTTAGCATCTAAGTGACGAGAAACTTCAGAGATGAATAAATCGTTGTACCACTCCTTAAAAAGCGCAGAAGTTTGCCAAGAATTTTTGGATGATTTTTAATACAGTGAAAAATTTACATTTTTAAAACACCGAGGATTTTTAGATTTTCCAATCATCATCAAATCGAGTTTATGCGTCCAGTTGCATTTACACAAAGCATATTGGTGACCCTTTCCTTCAAGGATTTCCGTCCTACAGCAGTTTTTCCGAAAACGGTAGCGTTTGTTTTCTTGTGCAAACCTTTGTAAACCAGACCGGTTTCGTCACAATTGTAGATCTGTTCCGCTAAAAACCCATTTTCGGCAATAATCTTTTCGAAATCGCTTGTAAATGTAGCAGCACTCTCAGCATTGCAGGAAAGTTTTTCACCGGAAAACGTCAAAATTCTTATGCCGTGGCGTTTTTTGAATTTATCAAGCCAGCCATCACTGGCTGAAAATTCTTCGTGTCCATTGAGTGACCTTTTAAAATCTAGTGCTTTAAATTTGAGCATCTCGTTTGAAACCAATTCGTTTGCTTCTCTCCGTAGTAAAAACCATGCGTATAGTTTATCATCAAGATCAGGGTTTTTTAATGGCTGATTTTTTTTTTTGATTAGCATACGTTTTTGAGGTGAATTCTTCCAAGTTTTCTTTATTATTTTTTATCCTCGTTGAAGTCGACTTATGGATGTTGTAGCTTCTGCAGATCTCTGTCGGTGTCTTGCCATCTTGGAGTTCATTTAAAATGTATAATTTTGTTTTCAAAGAAATTTATACTCTGCCTTTCTTCTCCATTTTTACGGAAGAATGAAAATTAAAATGAAAAATTAAACCATGGTTGCTTGTATAGAATTTTGGAATAAAAAAAGTTGCTAATGCAGAGGTTGCTTCAACAGAATGTTGCTTGTGTAAAGGTTGCTTATAAAGAATGCTCACTGTATTTGAAATCGTAGTGCTGTTCTATAAATGTTCTTTTATTTAAAAACGCGAGAGATAATTAACTAGAAACTTACTTAGAAACTCAGATAAATTTCACTCGAACGTCATAGTGTAATTCACTTGACCGGTCACTTAAGTGAATTCACTTGACCCATCACTTAAAATTCAAATGAAATTACGTATGGCGAGAATTTACTATAGATGTCACTTATTTTTTAAGTGAAAATTATTTTGGGTGTAGGTTTATTTTGGACGAACGAGTATCAGGTGGGCTAGTTTACTTACAGGTGTTCCGGCATCCGTGTATACACCTGGCCAGCTGACAACTGATTGGTCATTCTTATTATATAGCCAGTCATAAGAGAAAAGACATCTTACCTGTCGGCCACTTATGGGATTCGAACCCAAAAGTTTTCTTACCGATGCCGGGAATCGAACCCAGACCACATCGGCGCTTTCTTTTGTGTTGCCATATTCAAGCGTTAAAAAGAATGCGATAAACCAGATTTCAAAATTCAATTCTATCCACAGTTTATTATTGGAAAAATATTCCGAAAAAAAACAAAAATCTTTTCGTGAAATTGTTTAGAAAGTTTCAATGATTCATTAATTTATTTCAAATAATTTCTAAACGTATAACGTTTATATAACGTATTTATGTAACCATAAAATTATTGCATTCCGGTTCAAATAGCTTAAGTGCTAATAGGCGAAGCCTCATATTCTATACATTGTTTTAAATCTTTCAATTATTTAATATCATCTTGGTTTTCTTTTTTAAATTTCCCAAATAATTCAATTTTTTGGTAATTGAATAATTCGCTTTAAATGCCTCAAATTTTCGAAAACCTTGCAATTCATTGATTTTTTGGGGTTTTTTATTAGTTTTTTTTAAATTTGATAACATTCCTTGAATGATTTCAATTCTGAAGATTCTCAATTTTTTTAAAACTACGTTTTGTATGTTTCAAAAGCGCTGATGGGTTTAATTTCTTTTTAATTTGCTCTTTTAAATACTTTATTTTAAAAATTTATCAAAACTTTTGATGCTAAATTCTATTTTCTTGGATTCATACAATAAAAAAATATATTTACTTTATTTTCGTTTGGAACATTATTTTTACGATTCAATTAGCGGACCGGTATAGAAAAATGTACAATTATTATTCAGAAGTTTATCAGCAAAAATTCAACACAGTTTTCCAAATAGGTTTTTCTAACGCTTTACCATAAAGTGCCTAATTATTGTTTAGCACAGCATCCTTAAATCACGTTAAGTTTGTAAAGCATAAATCATCGCTACAAATTTTCTTTTAATCAAAATATTTCTAAGCTTTTTAAGGCATGTTGGAAATTTAAAAATAAAAAAAGACGACAATAAGGTGTTGATACAGTTCATTAAAGTGCCTAGCCAATTAGAAAAATACAATAAGCTCCAAGATTTCATACGCTGATAGTAACCTAGCTTAGTTCGTGCTTCACAGTTAGATGTAGCTACAAAAACGATAAAATTGATAAACAATATCAGCATTTCTCGTTCCATTCCACAACCGTCAGGAATAAATCCAAACACCGCATCCAAACACCGAATCCAAACTTTCTTTCAGGCTTCACAGTTTTGACAAGTTCACTTAAGTCACCTTAATAAAATGCCTGCTTTCTCAAAACAAATGTTTTTATACACCCATTTTGAGGGCTCATCTTTTTTATAGAAATTCCAATGCATAACTGGTAATAACAACATCATCACCAAATGACCTTTTATTATACTCTCCAGAGCAATTATTATTGTTTTGTAAATCACTATCCATCTTCGAGCGTTAAAACCGAAATTAAAAGAACGCGCAAATTTCTGCTACCGTCTTCTTGAACGGTTGATAACGAACTAAATTGTTCTGCGTGTTCACGCAATATCTTTGCCCTTATCCATGCAATCGTCTGGAGGCATCAAATTTCTATGATTGGAATCAAACACCCGGTTTTACTTTTTTTTGTGATTTGAAACTTGCAAAATGTTTTCTACTTAAAATTGTCTGTGAATTTCAACATCATTTTTCGTCCTAAGTACATTTAAACTCCCAGTTTAGAATTGACACTATTTCCAACCTTCAGACTCAACTCAGAAAATCATGTAGTGTATGGTATAATTGCCAATAATAAGTACAGTTGCCTTGCTGGATAATATTACGTTGAGCACGTCCTTCCAAAAAAATAATAATAACCGCTCCCTGGACTCTGCCCAGTTTTACAATATTTCTTCTTATGGCGCGTTTTCCTCCAACTTTTTTGTTTTTTTTTTTTCAATTTCGGCTCCAGTAAGGTATGCGAATGTTTTACCGTGAATCAACTGAGGCATTTTGTGTTTTTAGCTGACGCTGTTTAACTTTGTTTACAATTATGTATGCATTGTTTAATCTTTTTTTTTAACCGTAGCTTACATTAAACGATAGTTATTTGAATCTGAATTCAATCAATTTAGACGTTTGTTTTCCAAAATGTTTCTAGATACAATTACCAGCTGGTCGGAGTAGAAAAAAGTGTAAGTTTTAATCAAAACCGGACCAGTATGTCTCAGAAGGATATTAGCGTGCAAGCCAAAAATTTATTCCATCACCTTAACTGTTGCTGCAGTGCGTGCCCTGTAACATTTTCGATTTCCAGCCGTGGATACGCATCCTTTTAACCTGAACCAGCTTCTTCGCATCTTCCCACTTCGTCTTCATCCCTTCATACGTTGACTCGGTGAAATGCCAATTTATTGCAATTTTTCATTGTTCCAAAAATCAGGTTCCAGTCAGCTTAACATTTTTCGTGTACAGCATGAAAAACACTTTGTTAAGCAAGAAACTGCGGGAAACCGGCCCGCGAAAATGAGAGAGAAGCAATTTTCAATTCTACTTCCCACAGTTCGCACAGTTGCATTTACTCGTGCTTAAAAAAACCGTCTTCTGATATGATGTATGTTTCTTAGGAATTTTATAGCGTGCCTAAATTGTTCGGCTGGAGTTCATCTTCGAATGCAACGGTCAGTTGTGATATATTTATCTTTAGCGCAGTGTCTTTCTAGTAAACTGGTTTACTTACTTTGATGTGCCATTTTTGGCATCTTTTGGTAGGAATGTTTCCAACTCCTGTGCTGGAGGGCCGGCGTATTCCTGAAATAAGACAAATGCTATTATCACAGGCAAAATAAGTGTCGAAGGAAAAGCCTCAACTCACATTCACCATCTTGCGGACCTTTTTCTTAACTCTGAAATATAGAAAAAAAAAACATTATTGAGTAAGAAATGCTGACAATAATAATCATTAAATAGATACAACATATGAACAGTCTGGTGTTTAAATTTTGATTGGCATTGAAATTCTGAACTAGCGATCAAATTCTGTATCCAGTTGATGCATTATGTACCGTCCAGATACCCAAATCCAGATTTTTCCAAATTTGAATAAGATTTAGGATTTTAAAAAGGATTCACAGTGAAGCCAGATTTATATTAAAATAATCTGAACAGCTTACAATTCTTTTTCTTCTTCTTATATTTATAAATAGTAGAAGAGAGTTGGATATCGTGGGCCATGGGGTAATGTGGGCCACTTCCAAATCTCAGAAGTGAGTTCGGATAAAAAAAAATCAATCCAAATGCCATTGTCTTCGCGGTAGAAAAGTTGTTGAAATTCATCTTTACTCTCTTCTGCATGAATTATGAATCCGTTGAGAAAAAAAATGCCAATAAAAAAGCTTTATTGACCTCTAACTAAGAAATTTAGGCCAAAATGAATAAAATTGTGTTTTATCAGCAGTTTTTATTGTTTTAAAAGTGTAAAAAAACAAGAGAAAAAAAAGTGTACTTGTTTTCTGAGTTTTATAATTGCAAATTGAACTTTGGATACACTGAATTAGGTTAAAAAATGTTAAAATGGTTACATTTGGGCTCGTTTGCAGTACATGATCAAGTACTTGGACAAAACGTTCACGTGCCAAATTTGTGTACCTAATTAGTTAATCGTGCCCCTTTTTTGTTTGTTTGTTTGTTGTTCATTTATAGAGACTTTTGCCCCCTTTTTTATTTGTTCAACGAAAATAACTTAAATAATTTTGAATAACCCTTAATAAATTTATTGGATTTTTTCTTTTTTTATTCACATGTTATTCGATCAGTTTCGATTTTGTGGCACACGATTCCCCACACTTTATTAAAATCCAAAAAAAAGAAAGTTATATTTCGAAACAACCAAAACGTTGTCAAAAGATACGTTAGAAATGAAGAATACAATCATACTATTTTAATTTTATTTTATGATTAACAAAAGTTATTGAGCATAATAAAAAGGATTCCCAAAATTCTCCACTCTACCCTTACACTTTCAGAAATAGTTTTCATTATCTGATGAGATAACAGCATGTGTTGTTATGTGTTTTTTAAAACAATCATAAGATAGGGTGTATAGTTTATCCGATAACCTGACAACTTATTGATGGATGGCCATTCGATGCGCCAGTTGCCCAAATTAAAGATGGAAATTGTGCTGTAGGTAATTGATCTGAATTTCGAAGACTGGCAATCAATCTTAAAAATTCACTAAATTTTAAAAATCAAAAAATCGTCAGGTTATTTGAATCGATGTAGAAGTCAAAAAGTGACTCGATTAAAGTAAATCACGGTTTGTGTTGATTGGCTTTTGATTAGGCCGAGTACCCATTCAAATTCTGTTTTGCCAACACATGGCATTGTATATTTTTCGATGAACTTGTGGCCTTTTAATTGATAAATATGTCTAGAGTGGTATGCCCTGATCTCGTTCAAATGCTCCGAAAGTCTGGTGAAGTTGATTGAGCACAATTGATAGACTCCAAATTCGATTGATCAGAAAGTATTAGAAGGCTAAATTAGCAGCTTCAATTTTTCAAAGCGCACGCAGTCGAGTCGAATGAATTAGGGACATTTTCTTGTAGGTTCAACTCTACTTTCACGAAAGAACTTAGCGATGTAATGTTATTTTCTTTTTCTTAGTTGATATAATATAATTTTACATGAAATAGATCGAGGTAGTGGACGAAAAAATAATTAATGGAAATGTAATGGAAATAATGAAATTTTGAATTTTAATGCCATATGTAGGCAATAGTTTGTCAACTCAAATTATTGAAAATCTTTAAAATTGAACAAAATCTGAAGAGTACGGCAAAGATCTAATCTTTAATGTAGTGTTATTTTTCATTTTAAAGTTCTTTGCTCACTAACATTAAAATCGCAATTTTTAAAAATGCAATAATTTAAAACTAAATTTCTTTATTGTTTAATCGGCAAAAATAAGACAAGACTAAAATAGTCGCTGCTACCACGCCGTGTTTTTGGGAAAACCGTCTTCACTTTCGTTCTCATAAGCAGAAGCTCAAAACTTATGTTTGAAAAGACGATGGAATCTATTTTTATTGCTCCGTAGAGTTGTCAATCATAGCTATGCCAGTTGCGACAAGCGTCATAGTCGGTTCCTCTTTTTTTTTTTCGAGATTCATTATGTGATTTATTTTCGAAAGGTGCGGAGAATTTTACTTTTTTCTTGCAACTCAGTAGGCGCTTCAATTAGGTTTTTTTTTGTTTTTATTAAATTTTCATGAAATATTATGTAGTTTATTCCCGCATGTATGTTGATCTCGTTTTGAAAAAAATGTGGAGAAGGTCCAGGGCCGGATTTGGGGTGGAGAATATTATTCTTCATGTTGTTGATAATGTTGATTAAACTCAAAAACAAAAACAAAAAGCGTAAATCCGGCTTTAAATCGTGTAAATCAGTAACTGAAATTTGTTGTTGCGTTGTACTCAACAAAAATCTTCTATATTTTTCATATAAAACTCTTTGAATTTATCTAAACACAAAGTTGATTATTGTAAATATTTAAACTAGGTGCTGAATCAATTGATCTTTATAAAAAGTATTCTAAGCGAAGTTTTAAATTCGTCAAAAATCCCTGAAAAATTATTCATTTACTGTACTTGTATCAAAATAAAATTGGTTTTAAGAAAAGAAGAACTTCTTTTGCTACTTCATTTTAAAGTTTTATTTACTGGTGAATCATAAATTTATGGTAAATAAAGCATTCATTAACTAGTAAAATTTAAATTCTAAAAATATTTTTTTTAAATGTTGCCCTCTTGAAATTGATTATTATTGGAACTTACACCCCTCTGTTCCTGGGGGCTTTAATTTGATCGAATGAGTAGTAAATAAAAGTAAACAGAATGCGAATATTATATCAAATCTTAGAACGAAGATAATCGCTACAAAAATAAACACATATAAACTGCTGCTATTGTTAAACAATGGTGAACTTGAGAACATCACTTACTTTTGGTAATGAGACATGTTGAACGGTAGTACTAGTTACTAACTTCAAACAACAATTTAGACACAATTTGCTTATGAAAACAATACTTTCAATTTTTCGATAGCAAGACTTATAAGAAAATGGTCAGCACTTACTGAAACGAGATTTCCAATAAACTTACCCTTCACCCAATCGTGATTCACGTAATACTCTAGACGTGAAATTGAACACCTGTCACAACTGTGTCAATATATAATCGTGTTTTATTTGACTTCAAACCTCAATTAACAGTAACAATGTAGTACCGTTCATCATTAGATAGCAATGAAAGTGTTCCATCACTTTGAACTCTATTTTCTAGGTACAATTTAATTTTTTTTTAAACACAGATCATTTTTTTGTTATCTATCTATCTGAAACATACAGAACTAAACTTGATCTATTTGTTCTACAAAAATTTTACTTTATGATCAAACGGAAAACAATCCGTTTGTTTTACATCCAACCTTCCTAATGATTTTTTCTTTAAAATTTTTTCTACCAATTACAATCTAGTTAAGCTATTCAAGCATGTCCCTGTTTTTGTTTTTTTTTAATGATATGTTATTTTCTACGAAGCAAAAAAAGAGATTTAAGAATAAATGTTCTTGTGAATTTTTGTTAACTATGGTTCAATTTGTCTAGATTTTTGAGTAAGAGTAAGAGAAGAGAACCAAATTAAAATAGTAGACTGAGTCGATTTGGGATCATTTTTAAATTGGGGTCTAAAAAGCTTCGTTTTGGTTCAAAACCCGTTCATAATTTTTTGCAGAATTTTCAAGTTACGTTTACATGAGTAAATTAGATCTTTAAGCACCATAAGTCGGCTTGGTTCCACAGAAAAAACAAAAATGATGTTGATTTTTCAGTATAGAATATTCAAATTTCCCACAAAAACCTAAAAGTTAAGGGTTTGAGAAATTCAAAATGACCTGAAATCGACTCAGTCTATTGAAACAGTTACATGAAAACAAATTTTCAAATTGTATGGCTGGAATAAATTAACCGTCTACTGCTCGAGATTTTTTTTCACATTTTAAACAAAATTATCTAATTTCTTATACTGTTTAAAAAACTAAAACTATTGAAAAAACAATTTTGTTTTTCTAGAATTAATTTTTTAGTTGTAGGCCAATTAAATTATTGCCCATTTTTTATTTCAACAGATTCATAATTTGTGCAGTAAAGAGTTAAAAATTCCCACATTTCGTGGATTTACTTAAAAGGTTTTAATGTAATTGGTTTTTAATGTCCACTTCAAACACTGATGTAGGAAAAAACTGACTTAATGAAGCGTCTTGTTTGAATTGTCACGGCACGGCTCCTGGTTTCTTTTAATCTTAGAAATCTCGCCGCTTTCAGTGGGTTGTAGGTCAACCAAGCTTTTCTCGGCGGCATCATTTCTTTCTGAAGATAATGTGAGCCAACGAATATAAACAAACACAACCTAACATTAGTTTGAAATGTTGTTTCTAATGGTACACACATGGAGGTCTGCTAAAAAAATCTCTTTGTGTCAAAATTTTGAGAAGTGATGCCAACTGCATTGAGTGCACTGAATTTGAATATGCAATTAGTTTTCGTTTTTCACATTTTCTTCTCGAAATCAAAGCGTTTGATCCAAAAAAAAATCAAACTCATACAATTTAAATGAATTCTTCTATCATCCTACAACATTAACATTTTTTTAAATTAGTAGTTAACTCCGAAAATTGAAAGCATTGAAAACGCATTATTTGAATTTCGAACGTTGAATTCCTTCAACATATGCAAGCTGAGTTGTGTTATGTATGTTAAATGTCTCAGCAATTAAATAGTTTGAGATACTTAAACTTTTCTAGGACGCCGTGAAATTGATTATTTTTTTCAATCATGTTTTATAACACCTTAATAGTATTCTATATATAAAACTATTGGTATCATCACGCAGGATAGCTTTAATATAATTTTTGCCTAAGCACTGAATCTTATAGTGAGTAATCACTATTTTTCACTTTTGTTGGATTCTAACAACATTCTAGATTATCAGTTTTAAATAGCATGGTATTGAATTTTCAAAACTTTTCCTATCTGTTCGGGGGTATCTTTCTTGATATTAGAAAGAGAGCGATTTTTACACCAAATACTTTAACAATACTTTACTCTCGAACTATTCAACTATCAGTAACTGTGAGATAATATGTATCCAAATGCCGAAATTTATGATCATTTGTGGTTCAAATATTAATCTTCACTTTTAACCCGAATAAAAAATGTTAAGGTACATACAGATAGGTTTAAAAAAAGCGCTAAGCCAAACAGAATCCAAATCTTCGCTCGCTTGAGTCGTTATATACATATTCCCATACTCAATCGTTATCATCTGTCATTACAAGTACGAACACGTGCTGTTTTGATGCAAAAATGTGGAGGTTCTAACAGGATTTAATATTTTCCAAACACTTTTTGTCACTGTTATTTGGTACTTCGTTTGTATCATCACTCAAGTTGTAGATAAGAATGATAGCCACGTAGTGGGTGAACATTTTCATGTGAGCTATAAAACTCTCATCTCGATAATTTGACTGCAGTAGGACGAGTTCCCTCAATCTACTGTTATACGATACACCACTAATTTACCTGGCTTTATTGGATATAGAATGCTACACAAACTAGAATTGGATATCTGATGACTTAGCGTCCAGCTGTAATTCAATACCAATTTGACACAGCACTTTTCTAAGCCACATACCCGACTGCGAGAAAGTCAGATCGTTGTCCGTGCGAACTCTAACGTTTCTTACTCAACACTGGTGGTTTACAAAATGGTATGTAATCTATTATAGCAAACTACCTATCGTGCTATCTCCGGTTTTTGAATGTAATGTCCGTTCAATCCAACGTTATCAGTGTGGTATAACGAGTGACTTTTGCTTCTTGGTGTGACTTCAGTGGTTCATCCTCATTAGGTGACGTCATACTGAGGTTTCGAAGTTATTTTCAAATTTGTATTGATGACGTTGCACAAAAATTAAATCATACATACAGGTTCGAACGATTTGGTATTCAGTTTAAATTGCCAAAATCGATTGCTGATGTCATTGAATACGGCCAACATTAGGGCTTAATCGAAATCTCAAGAGAACCAAAAATGTTACAATCAAGTTGCGTGTAGGGAGTGCTGAAATCGAAAAACGAGTTAGGTAGTAAATCCAATTTGTTGGACTGTTATTTGGCCAAACTTCACCGACTATTTCAGATGAAGTGCTTGCTAGGAATTTAATTTAAGAACAAAAAGTTAGCGGATACAAGAATGTGTTGAATAAAAAGTTAGATTCTTTATGTACTTTTGAAGTGATGTGTTGGTAATGTTATATTAACACTTTTAAATTAAAGAAAAATGTGGACGTACATATGTGGACCTACGAATGCAGCCATTGATTGACCTATTACGATTAGATCCACGAGTATGCTACCCATATCGCATAACCGTCCCATGTTTAAAAGTGTTTAATCAAAAAATAGAGTTTTATATTGTTGACATTAATATTTTTCTCTAGTTTGACTGAAGACAACAATAAAAGAATTGGAATCATACAAAAAGTACATTGCAGAATTGGTCCTCTGTTGATTAAGCTTAGTTTTTTTTGTGTTTATTTTGGTTTTGAGACCCCCTTTAAAAAATGATTACCATGTTTTGATTTCTATAGTCAAATCATCTTATTACATAAAACATTTAAGTGGAACAAAATTCAACATACATATAATTAGTATTCCAACCCTTTTTCGTGGAGGTTGAGGTCTTGTAATACAAGAAATTATCTAAATATAATAAAATTTGTCAACCAATTTTATAATTTTATTTTATCCTAATTTTTTGGTAAAAAAATTTACTTGAAAATTGTTGAAGTTGTGTCAGACACATAGAAATTATTTTTTTTTTTGCTCTTTAAGCTAACGCTTTAAAGACGTGATTTCATATTTTCAGGATTACATTAAAGTTAGCGTTTTCTGAAATTTTCTCTAAACATTTTTTTTATTTCGGAATTTATTGTTGTTGCTATTGAAAAGAAGAAAATAGAATTTGTGAGTTATTCGAGCGAAACAAATACATTGAAATAGTGCATCTTAGAGTTAGTCGACCGATACAAGAATAAGACTCTTGTGCGGTTACGGATTGTAAATTGAACCGCAGACGATGTGATTGACATGTGTTATGAATTTAACGATCCATAGACAATGTTTGCCAAGCTAAGCTTTGGAAGAGTTCTGATTATTGAAAATTATCAGCAAATACAATACGAAGAGGTGAGATTTAGGTTCTTGAGGTGTGGGTTGTGCCTAAAAAAAAAATCGACAAGGTTGGATGAAGGATGATACCAGCAATATCATATCTTGAGAATTAATTGTTTTTCACACCTTAAAAAAATATTAGATTTTTTTTTTCTCAAAAAGCCTAGCATGTGAAATAAAATTGATATACCTAATGGTTAGTGAATAAATACAAATACACGAACTAAATTTTTTTTATCCAAAACTCAATTTGTAGGCTTCAGTTTCAGTTATTCTAACTATAAACCTAGTTTTTGAAATCATGTTGATCAAAGTTACCCCGATAATTCAAGTAACCCCAGTTTGCGGTAGGTACTCAAAAATGACAAAAATGATGATAATTTCCTAAATTGCATAAATAAATACAAACAAAAAACTTAAAATTTTTAAGAACTGAAATCACCGTGAATTTGTTTTATGAAATTTATTTGCGGCTTTATCGGTGAGGCGTTAAAGAGTTGAAATGAAAGACGGATAGAATATCAGAAGAAAATTCTAAGGTGGTGAATAGAGCGAAGAGCATTTGAAATAGAAGCTTGACCACATACTAAATTCTTTGTCCCGCATCAATTAACTGTATTGAAGAAGTAGTACCCAATAGAGGAGGCACTACGTTTTTCGATACAGTTAATTATGGATGGTTCGACCGCCATGTGAATGCACATGTGTCGAACGGACAAAAAATTTAGCATGTGGTTGCTCTGTTAAGTCTTCTATTGTGCGTTATCGTTCGATCGATGGCTAGGTAGATTTCTTATTTTCGTTTTGTGCGCAAGTTCCAACTGGATTGAGTTGTCGCCTACGGTCAACGGTCAGAAATCTTGGCCTAACTATTTTAGATTATTTGAACGATGTTTTGTAATTGATTTTTTATAGCCGAATTATTTTTATTATTTTTAAGAAGAGAAATCACCGTGAATTTGTTTTATGAAATTTATTTGCGGCTTTATCGGTGAGGGTTAAAGAGTTGAAATGAAAGACGGATAAAATATCAGAAGAAAATTCTAAGGTGGTGAAAAGAGCGAAGAGCATTTGAATTAGAACCTTGACTCGATCGAACGATAACGCACAATAGAAGACTTAACAGAGCAACCACATGCTAAATTTTTTGTCCGTTCGACACATGTGCATTCACATGGCGGTCGAACCATCCATAATTAACTGTATCGAAAAACGTAGTGCCTCCTCTATTGGGTACTATTTCTTCAATACAGTTAATTGATGCGGGACAAAGAATTTAGTATGTGGTCAAGCTTCTATTTCAAATGCTCTTCGCTTTTTTCACCACCTTAGAATTTTCTTCTGATATTCTATCCGTCTTTCATTTCAACTCTTTAACCCTCACCGATAAAGCCGCAAATAAATTTCATAAAACTTAAAATGACAAAAAAAACTAGAAAAAGGTTAAAAATGATAAAATGTCAGAATAATTACAAAATGACTAAAAGTTGTGAAAAATTTACTAAAACTGACGTATATGTTAATAATATTAGTTAATTTTTCGTAATGAATGACAAACAGTTAAAAAAAATCTGTTCGATTTTAACAAAACAAAGTGTTCGGGCCAAAGTCGAACGAGGTCTGGAATATAAAAATATCAATCTTCAAACCAATAAAAAGATAGGATCTGTAAAAAACTGAATACAAGTTCAGAGTAATTTTAACTTTTTTTTTAATTTTTTTCCTTCCAGTGTATCCGTATCATTGTATATATTTTCAAACAAAATTTTTAATTTAGAATAGGAACTCAAAATCAGGAAGTATTTTTTTATTTAGATTCTGAATTTTCAGAAATTCAATATCAGTATTTATAGGTAATTCCGAATCTTTGATTTAGAATCAGAATTCGAAATAAGAATCCATGATCATATGCAGAATTAATAATTAAAAAATTCTTTGCCTTTTTTTGTAAAGGCGTTCTCACTGTCATCGTGTGGTTTGAATATCTTTTAAGGTCAAAAATTTACTGATGTACCTGGTGTATTTGCTTTATGACACATTCCGTATTTATTTTTGAAAAGTACATTGGTTGCCTGAGGTCTTTTAAATCAAACACTATCCGGACTTGTGTTTTCTACTGTTTTCTAATTTATTTGAATCTTGCTTTGCATTCGAATCAGTGAACAAGAATTCAGCATTAAGCTTAATGTGTATTTCTTATTTGCATGCATTCACGCGACCGAAGATTGTTTTGTTCTTTAGAAGATTGGACACTATGCAGATATGTTGCTTAGAAGATGCATCAGGCAGACGATCTACTGTGTTACAAGGCATTCTAAATTTAAACTAACTATACCTAAATTTTCTTCTCTTGTGCGGTGGTTGGAGAAGCGCAAATGTTATCAAAGATGGATGTATGTCGGAAATGGTGTATGATGTAATGATAGCGAGTTATTTGATTGCTTTCTGTCATACAATTCTTATAAAAATTTGTAAAACCACATATTAGTTGCTTTTCGATTCCAGCCGTTGAAGATGTAGATACAAATGTGATATTTGTTGTGGCTCGCAGTATACTTTATCCATGTTTCGTTTGATGTATGGGTATTCTAGACCAATGTTGGCTGTATGTGTTTATTTTTTCTCAAAGTGCACAATTCTTGGATAATTCTCTCACTTTTCACTGAAACACGTGGCGGCTTGTGTCCAAATAGCCTACAAAACTTGACTGTAGTTTCGTACTGACAGCGTAAACTATAATATTACATCAGATTCCCTTGGGACATTTATCCTCAACACAGGTACAAAAAGGATAAGATCCGTTTTTCCGGACGCATTCACACTTACATCTTGCACAATTTTTCCGTCCTTTTCGACTGATGCAATCACTGCGATCTTTTACTACCGAGACACAACTTTGAAATACGATATGTTTAATGGTCGGCAATTTCAGTTCCCGTTAATCCCTGAGCCTGGTTTTCCCTTTACCAGAGTGTGTTAATCCAATTAGTGGCAGAGCAAATATTTTTGGATCCTGAATACATGGAAAACACCGTTTTGGCAGGAACCGGTCTATCCTGCCTAGAACTAACTATAACAAGAGTAAAAGTCTAACTGTTCTCCCGAATTGTAAATACTTCAACAACCGTGTTGGAGGATTTTGTGTTTCAGGTATAAAGGAAAAAAATGGGCATGTTTCACGCATGCGAAAAGAAATGTGAGACAATGCATGGTTTTCATTTCCACTATACTATCACCAAATAAGTGTGTGTGTGCTTTTTCGACACTGTGGGCCAAAACCTGACGACGTTTGCACTTCAACTGAGGTTGTTTGATAAAAGAACTATTTTGAAAAAAAAAATTGATGTGTCTTGGAAGTCTTGGTTGTCCATGGATTGGCGTTTTCATACTTAAAATTAGCTATTCCCGGGGTAGGTACGTTAGGATAAGTGAGCAAAGTAAATAATTTTACTTTTCTCTAATATATGGTTCCTCTATAAGAGAAAAATTTGTATAGGACTTAGAGAATCTCCACATGGGGAAAATAAACCCACTCCAAGTGGCGATGATGAATTTCTCAGAGATTTTTTTATGTAAACCTTGTTTAAAAATCACGTTTGATTGCGTACAAACAAAAAGTTCAGTCTATAGATTCAGAAGTTAAGGCGCCACATTTTGATATTAAAATTACTTTTCTTGATGAAATGTGAATGTTTGATGTCGTGAGGTCGCAACGCACTACTTTTTAAATTTTTTGTTCTGAAATGTTACAATTTTGAAGCTTACGTTACTCATAAACCAGTTTACAAAATATGTTATTATTGAAAGTAATGTCTGAAAAATAACTTTCAAAACATTGCAACTATTTTTTCAATTATGTAAAAATAAGAACTAAATAAAAACTGAGGACATGGGATTTTTACTAGGGTTTTGGGAATGGGAGGTTCTTCTGGAACAGATTAGCCTGTTTTCGGTGAGGGCATTACGAGCATCCGGGGCATAATAAGCACTCCCCTTTTCTACAAAAGTACGTATTTTCTTAAATACTTTTTTATGAGGATTTGTTTCGTGCTTCCTATAGTATTAATTTTTCACAAAAAAAAAGGAATCTCCTTATCATCTTTACAGAGATATTTAAAAAAACAGCTAGGTTCTCAGTTAAAATCTTAGACAAATAAACAAACAATCAGCTAGGTTCTTAAGTGACGAAAATATAATAATTTTTGAGCACCACAAAATAAGCTCCTTTGATCTTTAAATCATCTTGATCTATACTGTACGTACGCACAGCAACATGATTACGCATTGTTTCTCAATTTTCTCCATCATAAATTTTTTGATTTTTCACTTTAATCAATTTTAAAACACGTTTTTATTTAAATTTGTTGGCTCGGGGCGAACAGAGCACTATAAATCGGGGCACGATGAGCGTTTTCTGCCGTATAATCTAGCAGCGAATTCAACTCGATTTAGTCAAATGAATTATAGAGCTACAGCTTGACTAGTTTACATCTGACGATGTGGCCTGTTGGTAAGGTGTCGGAGAGGTAATCAAAAGACTAGAGTTCGATTTCTGTTCGAGGTGATTTTTTTCCATTTACCATTTATGATCGATTTTTTTTATTGTTACATTATACGGCTAGTAGCATCATCCGCCAAACAAAGCACCAGAATCATAATGAGCGTTTGTGAATTGTTTGTATTCTATAAACAGACCTAGATTATTTTGTTATTGCTTTGTTTGATGAATCTACAACTCTTCTTCATCGAGTTGAATTCGCTCCTAGATTCCCGACAGAAAACGCTCATCGTGCCCCGATTAATGGTGCTCATACTGCCCCAGTGAGGGGGGTTCTCATTATGCCCCTACAGTACTGGTTTTCAGCTTTTGGCAAAAAATTACAACTGCAACATGTTCGTCGCCAAACGTTACCCTCTCAAAAAAGTCCAACTTTAAAAGGCCAAAACATCAACACGAAATATAGTTTCGGCTCCAAATTTCTGGAGAACGAAGAAGAATATGGTTACAATCCGAGATGATTTTGAATATCAATATGAATTTTGAAAATTGAATATGAAATATGAAGAAATTAGAGTTAGAATTAGAATTAAGGATATTCTGTTGTCTCTAATATTTACAGTTTTTTAAATAGATTTTTAACCTATTTTCAAAAGTCTTCGTTAACTAAAATTTGCATTAAATATTTAATGTCGTAATGTTTTTTATTCGGTCGACCATTTCGAATTTGCTCGTTAAAATTGAATCATGAAAGATATCAAAAAACAGATATTTCGAAGTTCGACGGGTTATACATATATTGGAAATCACTGGCCACAACTCTACAATTTATGAATTTTTTGAATTCAAGTATTGAGTTTGATTTTTTGAAAATTCTTTCATTCCCATGTTCATAGTTTCTAAGTTATTCCATGTTAAACAATCAGGGGAAAAGTGTTTACATACTAACTGGTATTGATCATTTCAGTCCGGCGTTTTCGTATGAAATGCCTTTAGCAAAATAATTTATGTTTCGAGATGAAAAAGTTATTTTGTCGCCCATGTTTGTGGACAGTGATACTAGTTAGGAACGTTTGAAGCGTGTGTCTTTTCTAATTTTTATTTTCTTTCTTCGTTTACTGTATAACGTACACTATTTAATATATTCTTCCAAAATCTCATCGTTGGTTTTATTGAAAACGTCCAGAAAAACGTCTGGCATGAAGAAAAACACGATAACAACGATGACGAATACAGCACCAAGCAGTAATATGACTGTTTTTGAAGAACTGTTTTGTTTCGAATCTTTCGATGGCACAGTTTCGAGAGACTGATGAGGTTCCTCATTTGTGGGTTGAGTTTCGATTTTTTCAACAGCTGTTTCTGTTAACTCTGCATTATCTAATTTAGTTGCTTTTTGTTTAGGTTTTCTCTTTTTAAGAACACTTGTTTTCTCTTGATTAGTGCTCTTCTTTGCATCGGATTGTTGCTGTTCCTGTTCTTGCGCTAATGCTAGTTCCTTCTGCTTGATTCGGTCTTCTAAGAGCTGTAAAAGAATTATATTCTATTTTAGTCTTACCTCAACCATCGTTTGATAATGGAATATGCTACCTGACGTTCAATGTCTGCCATAAATGAAACAGCCTTCCGTGCAGCCTCTATGCAATCTTTTTGATCGGTGCATGTTCCTATGATTTTTGAAAATGCTGGATTGAGAGGATTATTTTTCAAATCCAGATATTTCAGTTTCTTCAATCTTCCAAAACTCAATGGTAGACGCTCGATTTGATTGTTATAAAGATCTAGATGTCTCAAATTTGTAAGGTTACCGAAGTCATCCGAAATTATTTTGATTTTATTTTTACTAAGATCCAGCTTAGTCAACTGTACCAGTGATGTAAAATCAGACTGCAATAAATAATATCAACTTTTATTTATTCCACTATCGACACTCTCCAACAATCGCGGCATTTGAATAAACAAAAAGAACGTGCAATGAAACAACAATGTGTACTTACATTTATCGCAGTGATATTATTGTTAGATAGATCTAATATCGTGGCACGTTTGAGAGGTTTCTTAAATAAACAGAAAAAAAGACTTTTACAGAAACATAAAAACATACATTTAACATTTGGTTGTTGTTATTACTTTAGCATACTTACAATCTCGTTCACTGGGACCGTCGTGATGTTCATCAAGCTCAAATCTAAAACATTATCAACTAATCTTTCCCTGACGTTAATTTTTTCTTCATCCTTAATCTTCGAACGTTTCGACATTATTTTAATACAATTTAATGTTTATAAATGCTTTTGGTAAATTAGACTTATGCTGCTCTCAATTTTGCCGGCGATAGTGACGTGTTGCATTTGTTTGGAAGTTGAATATAAATAAAAAGGTATCGTCAATCGAGAGATTCGTGTATTCACTGCTGCGTGTATGTGTAAAAGCAACACACAAAATCGGAATTTGAAATTTTACAGCTTGGTCGTTGAATCGTCAGGGAGGTTACTTTTGATGAATTCATATTTGTCGTTGGTTTTTACGAAAAAAGTTGGTATCAGTCCCCTACCCTTAACAAAAATTTTATCTCGATATTCACACTGATAACCATAACTCTGAAGTATTTCAGCACTCTCCTCTGTTATCTGGATTTTTCCTGGTATTCCTGTAGAGTCCATTCTAGATGCCATATTAACTGCATTGCCCCAGATGTCGTAAAGGGGTTTGCTCGATCCAACAACTCCTGCCATTACTTTGCCACTGGATATTCCAACCCTGAGCAAACCCGGATTTGTTTGTTTGAAATTTTCATTATTAAATTCGCGCAATACTTTCATCAACTCGAGAGCAAACGCCGTCATTATAATTGTAACATTATTACTTTGTCGATTACT
Source organism: Uranotaenia lowii (assembly GCF_029784155.1). Lineage (NCBI taxonomy): Eukaryota > Metazoa > Arthropoda > Insecta > Diptera > Culicidae > Uranotaenia > Uranotaenia lowii. The sequence continues at coordinate 2,918,616 of NC_073692.1, forward strand.
GACATTTTTTACTGTTTGCGATTCATGAATGACGTCAGAAATTCGGGGGTTCAAACTTCTTCTTCCGTTAGTCATGAGCGAATCACGTGTTATTCCAAACAACGAAGAATCGCATCGTCCTGGATCAAGGCCACAGGCTGCCATATAGGTCCAACCTGCTACTTTTATTTTTTCCACCTTCAAATAGCCATCGAAGTGTTGCAGTTTTTCATCGAAATCACATATAATTTCGTTGAGTACTTTAAGAACACTTTTCTCATTTTCAACAGAAATGTCACTGTTAATATCCATGTTCGTAATTGTGGCAAACATTACAGCTACATTTTCCTTATACTCTTCGCTGTAAAACTCATTCTTCAACTGTCGATTAAGATATATTTCAGCTGAAAACAATATTCTTGTTAAAGTTTGATATAAGTTGGTTAACGGTAAAACGCAATACAGTACCAACGTGTGTAGGTAGAATGTTCTCCACCAGGATTTTATTGGTTTGTTTCGTTACTTCGGCTTCTTCTTTTTGCTTCAGAAGCTGGCGCTTCCAACTGAAAGAATTAAATACGAATCATTATGAAATGTTTCTTTCTTTTCGATAGCACACGGTACTTGTAGTCAACTCTGGCAATATATTCCGACTGTCGGTCAATCCAATGAAATATAATCACGGTGAATAAAACCAGCATCAAATGCGCTACCGTTGAATCCATTCCGGGGTTCATGCTTGCGCTGTTTTGGAAAATGCACACCATTTCATCAAATATAATCCATGAATACAGCAGCAAGATAGCTATTCCACACATCACTTTTAGAACAAAGTGTATTCTTAAAAATAGGAAGGTCATTCCAATAGCCAGCGTCAGGCTTTGGCTTATAGACTAAAACATTAAGAAAATACAGTTATTCGTCATTATTCTCCTATAGATGTTTTCATAAATACTTTTATAATTTTTGTTATTGAATTGAATAATTTATAATATTCGATTTTTTCTCGCTTCGAACTTACCCAGGAATTTGAACAATATCCGCTGCCTTCATGATCGCAAGGATACGAACTGCACTCAAGCTGAAATGCATATTTCTTTTTAAACTTTTTTACTGAAGATAATATCATTTAACGTACCAGGAAAATTAAACTGCACGTCACTAACACGAACGTAGTGCCTAAATAAATGGATGTTCGCATTGTTAAATTACCCATGATGTTATTGGAAAAAAGATAAAATTGCTTTAAAATTTTTGTCTGTGGTTTCCGAACTCTCAATAGATCTTCAGAAGAGTAGGGAGTATACACATCCCACAGTTTCTTGAACCATGTTATGGGGATGAACATGAACAAAATGCCGCCCGAAACGCCAATGACCGCCCAAAAGTATGAACTCGTTCTGTTTGTCACAGTAATGAAAGCAAAAAAAAATCTTGACAATCAAAGTCCAATCGTTAAAATATTTCATTAACACTTACGCTGAATTCAGAGCTTGAATTAAAATAATACAAATGAACACAATGAAACTCATCAGCACACTGTATTTGAGCATCAAATCAGGCTGTTGCATAAACGGTAATTCCCATCTCATGTCCTTGAAACACATAAAAAATGCCGATATATTATCGAATCGATGATCCTCTTCCAAATCATCGTTTTTGCTAGAAACCGAGTATGGGAGTGATCTTTTTTGTTGCTGAGCAGTCGCGGCTGTTGAAAACATTTTGTTAAACCTAAAATATTAAACCAACAATAAATTTTGTTTTAACAAAGTGAGAGGAAATATTTTGTACTGAAATCTCCCAATCGGCATACGGTCCAATTCCTTTTCCATTTCTACATTTGTCTGTTTCATGATTTCTCGAAATTGTTCCATTGAATTCTGCATAAAATTTTTGCTGACAATGTTTCGTTCTTTCTGTAAGAAACAATAAAGTTATCATTATACTTTTATCCGTTGTAGGTTTTTTTTCTACCTTTGATTGAAGAGTTTTTCGCTTCACTCCCAATGATAATCGGCTGCTCGAAGTTGCTTCTTGAATGGGATAGTACTGAAGAAAAAAATTGTAAACTTTTAACAATTTTCATCTGATATGTAATGTATATAAAGTAATACGCACGTTACTATCATCATAAAATTGAGGCACAATCAAAAACGTTTGTATGTTATGTTTCAATAATACAGGATCGTTTTTGGCCTTCTCCGTACCTTCTTCATAAATATGCTCTCCGTCTAATAATTCTAACGTCTGTGTAGTTACGTGCACTTTTCTAGAAATAATTTACACATTTAATTATCTATTATTGAAAAAATGTGTCTACCAGAAAAGATTTGATTTTCCAAGATAGACTGTACTGTGCAGTCAGTTTGTTTTCAACATTTTCCGATAGCAAATTTTCGTTTCATTCCGGTTTAACGTTCTCTGAAAATTTAACCATTTTTGGTAGATTTATTTTTTCTATCAAATTTTTAGGACTGAAGTAGAGTCAATGACTTTAAAAGCATTTAATGTTCTTTTTTTTAGATTATTTGCAACATGAGCAATATCTGATCTTACTCTTTGACCTGAAAACATCGACTCAAGTTGTAAATATGTTTATGTTTTCAACATTGTTTTCAAAATGTTTGTGTCACTTTTTATACGAAAAATACTTTGGAGGAAGATAAAATCAGATTGAAATAAATTGAGTTACCCTGCTTCGCCCGTGGATTCCATTCGATTCGCTATGATCACATCCTTAGACCAGATGTCGTATTGCCATTTGCATGCTCCAATTACACCGGATATGATACTTCCAGAATGAATACCAATCCGCATGTCAATGTTGAGATCTCTCGACATTCGGACATCGCGAATATCTTTGATCATTCTGAGGCCCAAGTTGACGCAACTTTTAGCATGGTATTTATTCCTCACAGGAACACCTGAAACACAATAGTAACAGTCGCCCAAAAATTTGATTCTCAACACATTGAATTCCTTCGCGGCTTCGTCAAATTTTACAAACAATTCGTGTAAGACATCAACCAAAGTTCGCACAGGAAGCTGTGTTGTTATGTGCGTATAGTTTACAACATCAGCATATAGTATTGTTACATTGGTGTGTTTTTGGACATAAAGCTTGCTGAAATATATTGAAATAATAGAATATACAAAACTTTTTAAAGATCCAACTCATACTTAATCGATCTCCATTGTGTTCCTGTTTTGAAGAAACTATTTTACAAATTATTATTTTGTCCATTTTTTTTAGTTGAACTACTTACTTTTTGGTGTTGATTGTATTCGTTTTACTTCGATACATCTTCTCTATCATAACTCGAATATCTTTTTCCATCAACTCTGCTGTGTGTTCTGGTAAAATACTTAACAGCAGCTCTTTCTGAACATTGGAAAATAAACATAATTATCAACTTAAGAATCGAAAAGCTTTTTTCTGCTCACCTCTTGATTTCGTGCAAATTTCAGCAATAAATTGCCCTCAACTAATTCACGTCTATCCAGAAATGTTCTTCGAATGGCAGCCTCATTAATCAATCGAAAATATAATCCAAATAGATTAAGACAAATGAAGTAAACCAGCTCAGTGATGGATTTTGTATAAAAATCCGACTCCAACCGGTATGAAATGAAAGTCATTATAATCATATAACATAGAGTTGTCGCTATTCCCAACATGATAACATGTGCATTTTCTCTGAGTGGTAAGAATATGAATATTGCAAGTATTGTTTGACCTGCGTAAGAAGGCCTCAATGGTGGATTTACAAAGGTCACTATCGCATGATAGAGTGGTATAATTAGATCTGAAGAAGAGAAAAGTGGTGTTTAGTTTGTGTTCACTATCTGCGCGGAACACTTACCTGTTATGATAAGCGTAAATATAGCTACACATGATGTTACATATGGGACCCATGGATGGGCTTTGATCAGCTTTTGCTTGAAGGCAGCAAACAATGATATCCATACAATCAAACATCCGAACGTGTAGCATATTAAATCTGGATGTATAGCAGCTGTAGGATGCTGAAATGTGCAAAATTGATGTTTTAATGCGAGAGTTACTATATTTACTTGCAAAACATTTATCACTTTTTTTCGATAGCCTGTCTGTGTTATTTTTACTTTTGTAATCATTACAGCATTACTTTTTAAATCTTTTTGTTAAACCAGGTTTTTGTAATTCCTGATAGGCATGAAACTTTGATTAAAGTTGCGTCTCACGATGTCTTTTTCGAACGATTCGGCAAAATAAATTCTGCATCTCTGAAAATTCGTCATGTTATATCTTTTTTCTTATTTTAGACTGAAGAAAGATTGAAATCTTTTTTTTTTATTCAAAAGGTCTTGACGCCTAAGCGACTGGCTGTTTTAGTAACACTATAAAGTAGAACGAGTTCTGGAAACAAAATAAATTTTAGAACACACTACATCGTTTACACATTACATAGTTTCATCTTTTTTTCTATTTAAGTTGGCATTAATCCTCTACTGCATGCATTATGTAGTTTACGATAGTTTTCAGTGTTCCATTTTTTTGGTTCACTACTGAATACTGTAATTTAGATGCTATAAAATAGTTTGAAATGTTTTGCAACACCAAATTAACTTAAAAAATTTCAAGTTCAAACTTCGAAAACATACATGGGCTAGTAGTAGTGGTCAGTGGATGGTTTAAAGTATAGAAGAACACTTGCTGTGAAAACGGTTTTATAGCACAAACATTAACAGGTGCTGACAGCACCGTGCTGTACAACTATTGGTACGAATGTAGCAACTGGAGCTCTTTTTAAACTCTACGAATTATGTTGAACGCACAATAGTCATATTAAAATTTACATAAGATTGGATTTTGGTTAGTCAATGCTCAAATAAAATCTATAGTTTTGTTGGGAATAAGTTTTTTAGACGATCGACCAGAGATTACCAATTAATTGAAAATTACTCAGTGATTTTTAGAAATATTGCAAAAGAAACGTATTTTTCGCTTTTCGTTTCATTAAATTATGTTTCAATCACATGACTCATTTTGATTAGAAAAAAATATTTTTACTTGTACCCTCACCTTTTCTCCAGTGATTATTATCACAACATGAGCGATACTGACGAGCGTTTGAAGCACTACGAATATTGAAAGATAACTTCGTTGCACTCTTTCCATGTACTTTTGGTAAAATGTTTCCAATCCCAGATTTTCACATTCTTGCTGAAGGGTGTGGAAAACAATGGTTAATTGATGCTAATCCACTATCACATGATCTATGTTAATCCAGTCTCTTGACATACCCTCAGAAAACCAAGCTCCCATTTTTTCAAAGCGTAATAATCGGCTTCGGTTTCCTGATTTTGATCTGTCTCATTTGATGATTCTTTTTTCCCACTCTTATTTGGAGCATCCATACCCGAGTTTTGATCTTCACATTTAATTTGAATCATTTTCTTTTTTAGGCACGATCAAAAGCTAAAACTCCACACCACGTCTTTACATTTGCCCAGTTTTCGGTGACTTTTTTTAACAATATTGTTCGAATGCTACCGGAGTCAACTGACAACTAATCGATAGGTGAAAAATGATAACGTACTTGGGTCGAACAACTGGCACTTGAAGCAATGCATCTGATAAAGTCTCTACGATGATTGTTTACATTTATAAAGATAAAATGAATCATTGAGCGATAATGGGAAAGGATTTCAATACAAAAAAAAACCATAAACACATGTTCTTACTCGAGCTTTGATTTATTGGCAAACACATTCGAAAAGAGCATATAATAAAATATTGCGTTAAGTAACTGGGTTAAAGAGCACCAGTTATTAGTTTTAATATAATGTCTAGAAATATTATAGCTAAATTTTGTAAGTTTGATGAATTGGCACATAAGGAAATGAACTCATTGACTGGCTGGTAAAAATAATCTTTTGTTTTCAATACGACTTTCATATTTGTTCGTTGTTTCGATAATAAATTCCAGGTTGAGTCAAACGATCAGAATTTGAGGCATGTTTTTGAAGATTATTTCTTCATGGTTCTAATCGTGTTCGCTTATAGCAGTCAGGTGGAAGCGAATCAGCGATCATTTTGATATTTGCAACTTCAGCCTCCAACTCTGCCAATTCTCGTTGATAACTTTTTATATTTTGAGTCTGAATGTTTTTCGATTCGTTCAAAATATATAGTTTATTGGTGAGTTGGGCATCTTCCAATTCCTTTTCGGCAGCAGTGAGACGTTCATCTTAAAATAAATGTAAGAAAATGTGTAAAAAAAATAATAAGTTTATAGAAGTGTTTATATATATTACCTAAAGCATTTAGTGACTTTACATCAATGTCTCTCAAATCCGCCAACTCGTCGATAATTGCTTTGACCTCCTTCATTGCCTTTTCCACTTGAGATTTAGCTTCGTTTGAGGTTAGCTGTGCTTGTCCTACCTTTTCCTTAGCTTCTTTTGTGAGATTGAAATCTTTACGAATGCTTGCCTCTCGTTCTGCAAGGCTATTTTCAGTTTTAGCCAACCTTCCATTCAACTGATCAGCTTCATGTCGTAAGTCGCGAGCCGTATTTTTGGTGGTATTCGCTCTTTTTTTGATGTTATCTGCCAGCTGATAAAACAGTTTCAGTATAAAGCCTGGTTTACACTTCTCGTTAAAATGAACGCGAAAAAATCTTACTTTGTCAAAACGTGACACAACATGGTGGAATCGATGGGGAATGGTTGAAAGATAGAAATCCAACTGGTTTTGTGGTTGGAAACCTCCCAGAACTGTTTTTATTCCGATTCCCCCGGTATTCACCGTGGAATTTGCATCAAGCCAGAGGAATCGGAATAAAAACAGTTCTAAAAGATTTAAATGACAAGACCAGTTGGATTCTCATCAACCATTTCCCATCGATTACAACATGTTACAAAATATAGCTTAGGCGCGTTGTTGAGTTATTGACTAAATAAGATTTTTCACGTTCATTTTCACGAGAACTGTAAATGAGCCTTTAGAAGGTATCATAAGACTGACACATTTGATGAAAGGACACATTAACATATCATTATCTTCAATATCATTTGATGGAGTCAAGTACAACTTTGTTTAAGAGAGTAATGTAAAAAGGATTGTTTTGAAAGGGTAGAAGTAGGTAACTCGTTTGATATCAGTCTTATGAAATAATCAGATGATATTGATAAAAATCGTAACCTAAAAATTATAAAAAAAAAGATTATCCAACATGTATGTCTATCGTACCTTGGATGCTTCTTCTGCATATTTCTTTTGTGCTGATTGAGCATTACCACGAGCTTCAACAGCATTTTGATTAGCACTCCGCAAGGCCTAAAATGACATTTAACAAGAAAAAAATTTGCAAGTACAAAATGATTCAATAAAATTTTTATTCTGTGACTGAAATGTACTTACGGCTTCTGAGTTTTTAATCAGCTCGATAGCATTGTCAATTTGCCTTCTTATACTTGGTTCCGATTCCAAGGCATCAGCTGATTTTTGTTTGGATTCTTCTACTTGATTCTTAAATCCAGATAGAGTATGGTAGGTGAAATTGGCTTTCTTCAGAGTACCATCGCCTTCAGCAACTGCCTTTTCAGCCAACTCTTTGGCATATTCTAAGTCCTCTACGGTTTTGACAGCATCGTCTTTTTGAGATTCAGCGCTATAATTATTTAGAAAATATGTTATGCTAGATGCTATAGCATGTATAAATAAAAAAAAACTACCGTTCAAGCAATGTGTTGGCAAGCTCAATATTTTCGCTTACATCCGTCAGCAAAGCCGAATGATCGTCGATGGTTTTATCCAGGTCAGCGGTTATTTTATCGGCCTCTTTGTTGAATTTATTGGACTCTTTCTTAATGTGGTCAATATCTATACTAGGGGGTTCAACGCTGTTGACGGCGGCGAACAAAGATAGAGCTTCGTCGTATACCTCATTCGCTTTCAACAAGGCTTGTTCGGTGAGTTTTGACACTGTGCTCAACTTTTCTTTTGCTTGTTGAATTTCGCTTGATATATTTGCTCTAAAACCTTCGCTTATATTGGCTTGTAGATTGATTGTACTCTTGGCAAAATTGTGCGCTTTGGTAGCTTTTTCTAATGCTTCTTGAGCCTGTTTCTTATTATCCTCTGCTTCTTTTTTAAACTGATCAGCATACTGACGAGCGTCTCTAGAAATACCACTTATTTGATTCGTTTGATTTCCTAAACGACCAGAACTTTCGCGCGCTTTGTGAAGAGCGGCGTTTCCATCAGTTTGAAGCAAATCATTTGCACTTTCCAATTCACGACGAGCCTCTTGAATCTGCGAACTGGCAATTGTGGCATTGCGTGTTCCTTTGCTTATTTTATAATCTGTAGTTTCTTGTGACTGATCAGCTTTGTTCAGTAATTCTCGGACTGCTTCTAAACGTTTCTCCAAATCTTGGAGCATTTCATTGAGGGTTTTCTCACCACCACCAGAACCACTTTTGGCATCTTCAACTAAAATATTAATTTTATCCTGTACGGCACTCAGCTTAGAGACAAACTCGTTATCATCAATAACGATTGGTTTTGATTGAATGTCCTGTAGGATTTTGTTTAAATTTGCAAGCTTTGCACGGTGTTCATTGGCTGCTTCTTGTACCAAATTATAACACGCAGGACAGTCCAAACAACCCTGATGGCGGTCATATTTGTTCTCCTTACAGCGATCGCAATGTTTACCTTCAACATTGTCATTACAAGGACACTGGCCATACTGGTCGCACTGAGAGCCCTTCGAGCCACTAGGATCGCAATCGCAAGACTTACATCCTTCCAGAGAGAATCCGTAATGAGCTGCAGCACATTTGTCACATTTTTTACCAACAATGCCAGGTTTACAGTAGCATTCTCCCGTGTATGTATCACAAGAGGCGTTAAAACTGCCTATCGGGTCGCAGTTACAGCTTTCACATCCGTTGCCGGAAATGATGTTCCAAAAGCCATGCTTACATTCATTACAATTCCGACCGACGACATTGGGCTTACATTGACAATTTCCTGAAAATTTACATAATTTTTGTTGCAAAATCAAATGTAGATCCAAAGCGTATGGAATTATTTACCATTGATAGAATCGCAAATCGAAATTCCCTTTTCAGTTTGTTCGGTTCCTCTTGGGTAACAGCTACACTCCTCGCAGTTTCCATGTGGCAAAGCGAATGGATCTCCGAAGTGACCTGATTAAAATGAGAATATTTCAAAGGTGTTATGCCTGAAATTACTTTATGATATAATTCATCTGATCCATTTACTTTGTCCATATTTTATAAAGATAAAAATTGCAATGTAGCTGACATAAATTTTTGCCATTTCGAACTGTTCGACGGGGTTGATTTCTAACACTAACTCATATCTTATCATTTCTGGTCGACGCTGACTGTATCACTCACCTGGTAAACATTGGTCACAGTGCAGACCAGCTGTATTATGAATACATTTCAAGCATTCACCGGTTGTTCGATTGCAATTACCGACAGCATTTGGATCAACGTTACCGTTACAGTCACATTGTTGACACATACGGATTGATCCATGAACACCGGTTGGATCGCCGTAATACCCATCGGAGCACAATTCGCACCTTGATCCTACAATTACCGGTCATTAAGAGATGGCTTAAATGTGAAAGACTTTCGATATTCTTACCAAAATATCCAACTGGACATTCCAAACAAATAACTGAATCATCGGCCATTTGCATACAGGCTCCATTATTCGGACATGGACAACGTTTACAATCATATGGTGTTCCTCCCAACGCATTACCATAATATCCCTTGGCACACTGGTCACATGTATCGCCGGCAGTGTTATGCTGACAGATACATCTTCCGGTTTCTGAATCACATATTTCCGCATGCTTGTTGCAGTCGCAAGGAATACACGGCATAAATGGTCCTCCGAGAGCTGGATTGTGTCTGTATCCTGGAGCACACGACTCACAAAACTGGCCAAGATATCCTTCTGGACATGTGCACTGTTCTATCCAAGTTGCAGGTCGCCCGGCAGCACCGCGATGAGCAGTTTGAAGTTCAATGTCATCTAAAAAGGCTTCACCGTAATCCGAATAAATAGCACGAATCTTGATTGCTGTAAGATTGCTTAAAATGGACATGAAACCTCGTGCAGACATTGATGGTTGCCACGAATATTCGGGGTGTTCATGAAGTCTGAAGGCAAACTCTTTGTACTCGTCGTCAGGCATGGGTTGATTTTGTGCGAAAATTGGCAGCGAAATGCTGCTATTAGAACCCTGGAGTATTACATCATAGGTACTGACATCTGGACGAGTTTGGCCTGCAAGCTGCAGGCGGAATTTCAAAAGCCTGTTATATGAAGCCCGCTGATCACCGAGGAATCTTTCTGGTGCTGTAAAGTAAACTGGTTCATAACCCTGAGCACTAACTCCGATGCTTTGAGTTTTGGAGTTATATTTAACGTCGACTGAGTGGCCTGATGCAGTAACAGCAGCCCACTTTTCTTTATGTTTGTTGAAGTTGGAAGTGGTAGACACTATCGAATATCCTGTAGCACTTGTGCATTCACTAGTATGTCCGTAACAGAAGCATGGTGTGCAACCAAAGTTATTTTCCAGATCCAAATTAAAGTATCCCGGGCGACACTCTCGACAATGGCGTCCTTCAACATTTTCTTTGCACGAACAAATTCCATTGATTGGATCACACGATGGTGTGTTATCAAATGAGCCTCTCACATCACAGTTACAAGGTTGACAACCATGTGGGCCAAAGTTATAGAAATTATTATCACATCGATCACATTTTTCGCCAGTAACACCCGGTTTACATTGACACTTTCCTTCAGCATTACATTGAAGTGACCGAGATCCAGTAGGATCACATCCACAGTTAATACAGTATCCGTCCTCGCGCATAAAGAAATTTTCTTTACACCGTTCACAATTTGGTCCATCACGGTTTGCACCACAATCGATACAGTGACCTCCATGGCCAGTAAGATTGTACAATTGACGATCAAAGAAACATTTGGTTGAATATCCGTTACAGTTACATGCTGAAAATGGGAGAAACAAAAATGGTTAATATCTTACATAGGACGCAATGCTTAAAAAACATCGAATTTAATTACAACTTGTTACGGTCCATAGCGATGACATAGGTTTCTTTTTGTGTTTATATGTAAACACATATTGTTCAGTGCCAAAAATTAACAAAGAAATGATCAAAACTAAGTACAGCTTTCTCATTGTTACAAGCCGGCAGTCTAAACCTGGAATGGCTCATATTTGCAGAAAAGCAACGAAGCAACGATGCTTAATGGGGCAAAAAACTGGCTACAGCTTCCAGCTGTCATATATGGAAACTGAATTTTCAAGTCGCAACATAAACTCGGAAAAAGGCATACAAGGCAGAGGTAAACAGTTATCACTTACGTTTGCACTCATGAACGTTTTTGGTCGTTGCCCGTCCCCATGGAGCATCGTTATAGAATGGTAGACACTTTTCACAATCTGGACCATCAGTGAAATGTTGGCATTGGCACACTCTAGTTCGTTGTCCGCTCGGATTAGTGCTTGTTATGCATTCGCTGGCGTGACCGTTGCATTTACATCTAGCACCGACAGCAATATCCGTTATAGCATAGAAGTACGATTTCAATACTTGTGCATCTCCAAATACTTCATCACCGAATGTGTTCAAACGATCAAGTGTTATACGAATGTCAGTGGCACTAACCCATTGCTAAAATAAAGTTAAAAAATAAGTCCCGAATTGCTACTCACTGAAGTAAATAGAGTGTACCTGCAATTCTAAGCTGTGGTCAAAATTAAAAGCACTCGGACGCCCTTCCAAAGATGAAAAGGCAATATTGCCATCATGGAGTGGTGAGATGTCACTGTATTCGCTGGTACACAGGGCACGGGACTCATCTTCACCCTTCATCACTGAGACGGAATCCGGAAGCCCATAGGTATCTCGACAGGTGGCACTGTAATACTGATACGGGATCCATGGACCGTTGGGAGTAACCCGTTTGTAGATGGCAAATGATTCAGGTCGCGGAGAGTAGAACACCAGTCGAATGTACGTTATGTCGAAAGATTTACCTAGCTTCAAAGTAAGATTAACTTGGTTGGGATATTGAATGCCCTCAAACATAGTTTCCGATTGCCACCATGTTGGGTTAGATGGATCATGCAGATCTGTCAAGAAATGCGGCGCATGTTGGCCTCTCCTGCAGTCGTCACAACTTTTCCGATTAGTCTGAACACAAAAGTTGATATCTCCATCCTCTCCACATGTGTTGGTAGCTTCAATTTCTACTTGATATGCAGCATTTTCGAACTCAGGAACACAACGCTGAAAACGTAAGGCAATATAATTTTTTTTTCTTTATAATACACATCCAATGAATGATGTGAGAAGGGTTCGTTCGTTATCAAATGGCAATACTATGCTTCCGGCTTAACTAGCCCCATTCTTGCTCGCAACAATTTTGATTATCAAGTCTTTCACTAAGCAGTGCGTAAGTAATTTGACCGGCATCGGTGTTCTTTTCAATTGATATGAATGGAATCATTAGACAGAGGACGAAATGATTTGAAACAATTAAAGTATGACTTCATTTGCTTTCTTAATGAGGCAAGTGTCCAGTAAGCAGCACTAGTCGCCATTTTCTATTCACATGTCTTAACATTCCAAGTAGTAGATTGAAAGTAGTAAGAATAAATTTTAATTATACATACCTGTGGTCTGCCGTAGGGATCATAACACTCCAGAGGTGGTTGATAGTGAGTGTTTTCACTGGCCCATGCTACTTCTGATTTTAGGATGTTCAAGGCTAGCATAAAGTGTACTAGTATCTTTGGTACATTCACTCTTAGCTGCATCATCTCGCTGGTTTTCGTTTGTATTCGCAACTTTATTTCTCGGTACTACTAAATGATGATTAGTTTCGTCCTACTTCATGGTTATGGAAAATAATTTCTGTGAAAAAACAATGTTTGTGCAATAATGTAAGACAATTTTTAACCATCAATGTTTGAAGATCATTGCAACAGATCTCGATGTACATTGGGTGGAGCGAAATGTGCTTTTCACACCAATACAAACTAAGAAAGAGGAGATCGACTTAAAATAAACATTCTGAAGATAGCTTCCGTAGTTTTCTCATAGCGTTTTAAATGGTGTTCCTTGGGTATACAAAATTGCGCGCATATGTTAAATTAAACAATCACGACGGAGAACAAATCTGAAAAAAGTCATGATATCACGGCATACAATGTGAGCAGTTTTATTTGGAGTTTTGATTACGTCATCAAAAAATAATTAATAATTATATGAAAACTAACGTTGTCTGATTCCCGTTGAACGAAATTTATTATAGTATGAATTTCGATCCACATGCTTCTAAGAATCGAGCGATAGTGGAAATATTTGAAAATGTTATCAACTAAGAGATAATGTTGAGCTCAACCGTACATCAGATTCGTTTGAATAATCATCAATTTAAATGTTAACACTTTCCAGTAATCTTTTTATTGTAGTTCCACAAGGATAAATAAAGGTGCTATACTTATGCAGTCATTAAAATAAAGTGACTTGAAAAAAAAAACTAACTAAAAAAAATAATATTAACAAGAGTTTACCTCGACTGTTCAGCGAACCTCAGACCCGAGCGAATACTAAAATGCAACTGAATGCTGTTTTGGAAATGAATATGCTTCGTTCCTCGAACTCTCTTCGAATCTGTCAATGTGTTAAATTATGTAGTTTTTTACATACCTTGAACCAAAACTGCAGCAGAGATTAACACATACTACGCGAGAATATTTTCATTTTGACATACGCCTTGGGCCGACCTAGCATCTGCGCGATCATATGATCTTGCTTGAGCAGAAGCATATTTTGGAGAGACTCATAAGCATAAGACAAACGGATTACGTTGGTGGTTGTGGGATGAAGCATTTCAAGCATGCTTCTCAGGCAAAGAATGAAAACACTTGAATGGTGAATTTACGGGTAGCATTGGTGAAATATTTCTCCAGTGAAGCCTGGTCTGTCTATGTTCTATACTATGCTTTGTGATTTTCCAATTCAATACGGTTTCGACAGAGGAGTCAAAAGGGGTTTTTGAATGCTGTGGTTGTTATTTTTTTCATTAATGGTAATTACAAAGTTTTTAACCCTTTAAGGTAAATGCGTGGATATTTTTGAAAAATATGTTTGGGATTGAAACGAGTTAATTCATGGTATTATTATTTCTGTTGTTTAATTAATGTGTGAGAAAAAATTAAAGTATGAGACCCTCAGAGCCAAAGAAGTATAAGTGCAAAAATGATCAATTTGGTTTCAAACTTTATCTATTTGGTAAATTTGTCAGCTTTATAAATTAATTTTTCATAGTTTTAAGTTCGAACGAAATTTTTTTTTTGGAAAATATTTGAAAAACAGCGCAACACGAAAACTTAAAACAGTGTTTTCTCAAAATTAGCTTTCATTTATGTGCGCTCATACCCCTTAAGCTCCAAGGAACTCATATGCAAAAAAAAAAAAGAGAAAATCGATTTATTATTTTAATGACAGAAGTTTTTGGAAAATCGCTGTACACTAGAGTGTCCATTTCCCGGCCATTTTCCTGTTCCCGGGAATCGGGAAATCTGATGGCCTGTTTCCCAGGAATTCCCGGGATCCCGGGAAATGTTCAAAAACATGTAATATATATGCACTTTGATTCAAATATAGCATACAAACCCATAATTTGTTCAAAATTTACACCGTATAATGTTTTTTTCACTTATTTTTAATCAAAGAAATCAAACTGTTTTCAATAATGATAAATTAAAAACAGTCAAATTAACTATAAAATAACCTGAATAAGTCAAATGAAGAATTCATTCATGCATTATTTTAATTATAAATTATTTCCCCTTATTCCGTTTTTTAACACTTTACATATTCGCTCTTCATTTTGAGGTTTTAAAATTCAGCTGGCTTTCAAAGCCAGAGGGAAAAAAGTGTATAAATGTTACTTTCGAGAAAACATAAACTGCCTACCTGCTGCGCGTTTTCCATATATTTTTCGAAGTGTGGTGGGTTTTCGTTCAATCAAAAGGTGTGAAAATACATATAATCCTTTTAAACTTATGTATTTGAATGAACAAAAAAATGCACGAAATGACTGCAAAATGTCAACTGCCACAGGAATCGGCATATCTGAATGAGTTTAGTATGACTAAATTTTCTAAAAGGACAATAAAAATGGTTCCGGAGGCTATCAAGCTTTTCTAGAGAAATAATTTCATACATGTCGGGAATTCCCGGGAATGGAACTATGATTCCCGGGAATCGGGAATTCCCGAATTTTTCAAATTCCCGGGAATTCCCGACCGGGAAATCCCGGGACAGACACTCTACTATACACTGAGGTATTTCCTACACGTTTAGCTCCATATTTCAAACACGGCTTTATTTTTCACGGGTTTTAGGTCATAAGAACGATTCTTTTGAAAGGTTCTCACTTTCTCACAAATCAAGACGGTTTCTAAGAGAAAATAACCTAAAGCTTTGTGTTTGCAATTTATTAACAGTTTTGATACCAATTTGAAAAATGGTTGAAATTACCAATTCCAAAATATACTTGTTGACTTCAATGAGTGACAACTTTGATAAGAACGGCTTCAACCCTGTGGTGTTTTTTATTTAAAATTACATTATCAATTAAATTATTAAAAAATGCATTTTAAGGCTCATTAAAAATTTTAATATTGAATCTATAAAATCACTGCGACAATAATGAAATTGTTAAAAAACGATTTACGATTTATCGAAGGTACTTGGTTAGATTCTGAAGAATAAAATTCAAAGGTATGAAATTAAAAGAAAAATTATAAAACCTATTTGTTTGAAAGTAAATGATGAATTTGTTAAAACATTTGAAATCATTTTTAAAAACACCACAATCAAGACAATGTAGGCACATGCCGAAAACATATCAACAAATTAAAACGAATTTCGGTTGAAAGTTTCTGAAAAATCTTAATACCTACCTACAGTTGACACACCATCGGCATTACTAAAGTCTTTATACACATACTTGCTGACCAGGTAAACTTCGTTTTACTTTTAAAAAAATAAATCGTTTAAAGGATTGACCTTTATTTAAACGTCCTTATGAAAGTCGAAAAAGTGAGATTCTCGAAACTATTATACAAACCATCTGTGACCCGAAAAACTCTCGGATACCAAATTTCACTTCATTCCGACCTTCCGTTAATACGTGATGGCGCTACAAAAAAACGCCTCCATTTTTATATATAAGAAGAAGATATGAAGAAGAGATAATTGTGTATGGGGACGCCCCTTCAATAAAAAGTGAGATTCTTAAAACTGTTATACAAACCATCTCTGATCCGAAAAACCCTGGGATACCAAATTTCACTTCATTCCGACCGTCCGTTTATACGTGATGGCGTTACAAAGAAAACGCCCCCATTTTTATATATAAGAAGATATAGAAATCTCAACAAAAATAGTATTCTGAAAAATTTAAGTGTTACCCAAAAGAAACCCCTTTAAAATATTTTAACATAAATAATCAAGGTATTCATAGTCATAGTCATAATATATAAATTTTATGAAAATTTTTGGACTCAGAATTTATTTAAAATCAAATCTTTTGAAAGTGGTATTTTTTCAAAGATCGCGCTTGCGGAACCTCTAAACATTAATTTTTTTAGTCGGCCCCATACAAAAATTTGTTCTGCACATCCTAATCTACCATTTGGAGGGTGAGCCCCCAGATTCCCAGAAGTTATGCAATTTTGGGACACCCTAATGCAGATATTCTTGTGTATCTATTAAAGAAGAAGAGAGATTGGAAGTTTTCAACAAATTCTGGGAATTAGGATCGTGGAACTTGCAAACCTCGTTCATTATGAGTTGCAAGGAAATTTGTAGCCCGAAAACGCAGAAAATCAAATGTGTGAACTAAAACAAAACAGCTAGTGGTATACTGAAAATATTCGTTACATACAGGTTCCAAAAGGATGCGATCATATTGTTTGGAATCAGAGGGGTGCAAGTGTCATTCTTGGGATCAGAAGGGTGCAAGTGAAAAATATCAAAAAAAAAGTAGTTCGCCGTTTTAACATAAAAATCGCAAAAAATTTGGTATTTCTTTCAGAATCATTCATTAACTATTATACAAACCATCTCTGACCCGAAAAACCTTCGGATACCAAATTTCACTTCATTCCGACCGTCCGTTTATACGTGATGGTGTTACAAAGAAAACGCCTTCATTTTTATATATAAGAAGATATAGAAATCTCAACAAAAATAGTATTCTGAAAAATTTAAGTGTTATCCAAAAGAAACCCCTTTAAAATATTTTAACATAAATAATCAAGGTATTCATAGTCATAGTTACATGATCTCCTTTGAATTTCTTTCGTATATGACAAAACGTGTTTTAAGTTAGTACATTTTATTCCAGTCAAGCAAAAACTTCCCTTCAAAGTAGATCAATATAGAGTAGAAATCCCTTTAAAATATTTTAACATAAATAATCAAGGTATTCATAGTCATAGTTACATGATCTCCTTTGAATTTCTTCCGTATATGACAAAACGTGTTTTAAGTTAGTACATTTTATTCCAGTCAAGCAAAAACTTCCCTTCGAAGTAGATCAATATTATTTTGATTAATATTCACAATTGTGCTAGCAATTAGAATGGCAACGTTGCTTCTCGACCACGTCAGGTTATCGTAAAAGCTCCATTAGGGAGGAAATTGATCATTGGCGTGCCCTTAAATTTGTGTCCGATAGGACAACAAGAAGGGGTTGCTCTACAAGCTTGAATTTTTGAGACTTTTTTTTGGGAGAAGCATTAAAAAATGGTTTTTCACCAAAAGCATTTTTCATTACCAGCCAATTTCTTTTGAAAATGATTTTTCCTTCAAACTTAAATTTGTGCCCGATAGGACAACAAGAAGGGGTTGCTCTACAAGCTTGAGACTTTTTTTTGGGAGAAGCATTAAAAAATGGTTTTTCACCAAAAGCATTTTTCATTACCAGCCAATTTCTTTTGAAAATGATTTTTCCTTCAAACTTAAATTATGATAAACATTTCACCCTAAACGGGTTTTCAATTAAGGTGATGTCGGTTCGAAGATAGCCTGAAATTCTTAAGAGCCAAATTATGCAAAAAGCTATGATTACAAAAAGCTGGATGATATGTACATACTGAACATAAAATGATTGATAATTCGTCATAAAAAAAGACGATTTTATCCTCCTTTGTTGTGTTATGTAAAGAACAAAATGATTAATGGAATCTAGTTTTAGTTGCTTCTCCCGAACTTAAATTTTTCTTAAATTTCATACAGAATTCAGGCTCGTTGCTCAAACCCTTAACGTTGTCCGATTGGGCTCAAATTTCGCGGTTGACCTATGATTTATAGAGTTATATTTTTCCAATGCAAATTCCAATCAATACTATCCTCCTACACTTCAACTGAATTCGATTGGTGAAATGAGTATTATGAAGCAATACACTTTCTTACATATTTTCACCAGGATCATCAACGTCTGAATCAATAACACATTCTTCACTTGATGTTTTACTTATTGTTATGACTGGTATTTTTTCAACCCATTCTGAGGTTTCAGTTTTACTCCTTAAAACTGAGAATTTCGTTGTCTTCTTTGCAAGATCGTTTTCGTTGCACAGAATAGCCGAGGATTTTTTGTGGCGAGATTTCTTACTCTCAACTTTGTCCATTGGTCTTTCGTTTGACAAATCGGGTTGATCATTTTTGGTTGACTCGTTGATGTTTTCTGCCAATATTTGACTTGGTTGTGTTTCGTTTGTGTTGTATTGTTCTTTAAGCAAAGCTTTCTTCATCATTCTTTGCAAAAATTCACGGTGTTTGTATCCAGTATTTTCATTTTCACTATTTTCGCTTGTTGTGGAATGAATTCTCAATTTAGTAGAGTCGAGAACCTTGTGCCACGAATTCGATAAACCGTTAGCGTTCTCTGATTGGTTGCAATTTTGAGTTTTTGCCATTTTGAACATTTTTCTTCTTTCTTCTGTTCTTTCTTTGCGTAGTTGTGTTTTAAGGTCCTGATTAGCTTCTCTTAAAGATCCTGTCAATGAAATCAGATAGTAAATAATCAGTATGAGAAGCACAAGCAAAGGAATGATTGCGGCTGGAGAAACAATATATTTGGTAACTGCTGCAGGTACAATTTTGTCAGTAGCATTTGTAAGTAGATGATAGATTCGGTTAGAGTTCGAGAAGGGTCCACAATGCCAAGACGGTTCCAGGAAGACGATCGCATAGCTCACGGGTAGAACGCACAAGAATAGCATCGTCAGCAGAAGTGCGAAGTAAAAATTGTTCGATCGAGAAGCTCTGTAATAAAATAGAAACATTGTTTTTGAGGTGACGAAACAACTACGCATACCGTACCTAAAGACAACTTCATGAGGGACGTTGCATGTGAGGACTGTCCACGATCGCAGATACATGATGATGATAAGTTTAATAATATTCAACACTGCAAGTCCTGGCGAGAAAAACATACCCATCCAGACCATCCCTTGATTGTTGACCAAGTGTAAAATATTTTCAGCAATTTTAAAATCTCCGTACTGAAAAGTGAAAAACATCCTTTGAATCCTTTGAATCCTTTGATTTAAAAGCTAAAATGGATATACAATGTACAAGGAAAAATAGGAGGAAATATAGGAATCGAGAGATAACAGTTCAGGTTTTAAAATATCAAACAAGACAACGGATATACGCCTAATATCCATATCATTATTTAAAGCTTTAAAAAGTTTCTAGCACAAACACATTTTTATACTTGAGTGGTTCACGTACTTTAGGATAAATCTTTTCGAGGTCCCAACACCAGCAGCTGTTCATATAGCGTACGAAAATGGCTCTCAAAAAATCCAACACCAATGTTGATATTACTGTCACAAGCTAAAAAACATTTAAAATTATTTTCTTGTCATCTAATTTCATACATAAAATTTCACAGTACCAAATCCATAACTGTAAGTTTCACAAGCTCCTGTCCGAACATGGTTTCCCAACAGAGCGTGCGAAGATCGGCATTTTTAAATTTATTATTTTTCGAACGTTTTGCATATTTATCCGTGGTAAAAGTGGCGCTGTTGATTGTTGTCACTTCTTGTTCGGCTGTTTGATATTCTCCGGAACCAGCGATGGTGAAGCCCTCTGTGTATGAAGGTTGCGTTGGACGTGAAATCGGTGTGGTTTCTTCACAAATGATCTCGAAACACCTCTCTGATGTAATGTCATTTTCGATATTTGTGCTTTGTTCGGTTTCATTATTCGTCGGTTCCTCGTGATCTGGGTCTTCATCGTAGTAAGATTCTGAATAGTTTTCGTAACTTTTAAAAGGAGTTGTATGTTGGTTTGAGCTAGTTGAATAGACGGTTTCATCTATTTTGTAGGAACTCGTCTCAACGGAACTTGTGGAGTTTTCGTTATAGTTTGGGGTGCTGAAATTTGTCCAGTTGAATTGCTCTAAAGACAAACCAATAACATCACGTTTATTGATAGGGACATCGTCAAAAATATCGTTTGGCAAGTTCCGCATTCGCTGTTCCAGATAATAATGTGCGTCTTCTTCACCGTAATTGAAGTCGTAGTCCTGTGTCGAGCTATCTAAACTGTTATCAAAGTTCGTACTCAATGATCTGTTGGAGTTCATAAAGTGTATGGCTTGTTCTGTTGTAGAACTATCAAAATAAGAACTTCGGAAATTGTTTAGTTCTGTTTCCGGTAGAAATGTTGTAGAGATGTTCAATATTATCATGGTTGTTAGTAATGTGGTGTTGATATTTTGCCTAGTAGAACAATCTACGGGTACTTCGTAACAGTTGTTTTTGCCACTGAAACTATTTTGAAACAAGTATAATGCTGATGGGATATCAAGGTCACCATAAGCTTTTCTTTCAATGCTTGACATATTTCCACAGGATGAGTAACATTGATCATCTATTGTTTGATTTGTTGGTTTCATATTTCGAAGTTCTTCGGTCATGTGGTTAATTTTATCAAAGAGCGCAAATATTAGGGAATACAGATTCAAAAGATTTAAAAGCATTATGCGAGCAAGTTGTATCCTAAGCTGCCTGCGGGGATGATAATATTCCAGTAAACCAAGTGCTTCGAATATCATGGGAAAGAAAAACGTAATCAATGACATTACTACTGTTATTTCATTACGAGTCCACCACGAATCTTTCTCATTAATAACCATAGATCGCTTTACTACGTTAATTACTGCAAATGCTGAAATGGCCAACATGCCGAGTATGATAAAATTTACTAGAACTCGTAGCATAATAATTTTCCAGCTGAAAAGATGAGTTTATTGGTATTAGGTTTAGTATTTGAAGATAAATATATTTGATCATCACTCACTTTCTGGTGTCTTTCTTTTTCTCTGCTTCTTCCAAAAGTGCTTCCTTAAAGCCGAGTATTATTGATGCTGTTCTGTTTTGTGCGGTTTCAGTATGTCCGATCATGTAATCCCAACCAGTAAATAGTTTCCAAGAAAAAATATATTCATCATCTTTCGAAGATAATTTTGACATCCGTGAATTTCTCGCCATTCTGAACAAAACACACGATGGAAGTGATAAGCTGTTACTGTTAGCTATTGATGTTATAAATTATAATGCTTACTTTTTCAACGTTGCAACGAAGCTGTAAATATAAACTACCAGTCCAGTCAAAAAATAGGCCATTGGTAAATTGTATCCCCTCGCTGTGGCTCCAGAGAATGTAGAATAATAACTAAAACCAATATTTCGAAAATGAAAAACGCATCATTCGAATGGTGCTCCCAGAGTAGATATTTGGTACAAAATTAATGGAAAAATTATCAATCCTTTCGTACACGATAAGTTTTTCAAACTTTTGATTATTTTATTACGAAAAAAAGAACTGAGAATTTTGGGGGTCTTAAAATAATAAGAAAATATTAGCTCAAAGGAAAAAAAACAAAGTGGAATTAACCAGGAATCTTAAGTTTTTGAACACATTCCTATTTGCAAATCAAATACCGTATTTTAAACAGTTTGTAATTTACGGCTTCCTCAATAACAAATCTGCATTTAAAGGATTCATTCAACATTTTAATCCACTCTGATTGCACCGATTAGATATATCTAATGTGTACGATGCTTTTACCCATAGAAAAGGGATGAATATTTCAAGCGGCCTTCGAATTCCCAAAGAGTTGTAAAGTTGGCTGCTGATTTGCATTCGTTGTATGACATCGTTTTCCGCATGTCACATTTCACCTTTTCAGTTTCGCTGTAAATTTCTTCCGGCATCATAACAAAAATCACAAGTAAACAGGAAATTACAACGTTAACCCAGAATAACCATCGGAGAAATGTAAAGTATGACGCTACGACAGATCCGAAATGTGATTCGATTTCTTTTATCCTCGATTCCCAGGGGATAAGGTAGGTGGAAAGATTGGCCAGCTCTCGCAACAATTGATGCCATTTCTGAAAAGATTCGATCTTTATTCTTTAAGTTTTCATTTTAACAACTTTGTGATTCACCGTTGCCAGAAATATGTTAAATTGAGTTAGTAAACTTTTGGCAGTGCGTGAAGTAAAATGCTCTTGCAGAACACCTTCATGTCTTGTTATATAACTTTTTGCCTGAAATTCGTAAATAATATTGTTTTCTTTATTTCATTAGCATTTCAGTCATATCATACTTGTTTGATAAGTTTTAATTTCCTTCTCATACTCCATGGCTCAAGTTTGACTGACTGCAGAACTTCTTTATGAAGACGAATATTTTCAAAAATTTTATCTTGATTTGATTCATCCTTCATGTCCTCCAATGTTATAGCAGTTCTGAACAGAAACAGGGTTATAAGTTCATCTTATTCATGTTATTTAGAATCGACATACTCTCCAGAACTGGTGGTGTATACACTTGATCTTCGTCGATCCCCAGCAGAAGTGCCCATGGTTTGGCTTATCGGACTCGAGCCTCTGCGGAAGCTCTTGGTTGAACGTTTGCTGCGGATACTAGCTTTTCTCTTGATGATAGCATTGAGGCTTGAAGAGTAATCCTCGTCTTCCAACACTTCGCTGTTTCTTCTGGTAATGTTTTACAAAGGAAATAACATTAAAAAATGAGTATTAAAAATTACAAGAATATTCTCTGAAAGATTGGTTGTGATCTGAAGAAAATGGGTAAGTTAAACTTGTCTAGGCACTAGGCTTTACATTTACCTCAAACCTGTCTGGTGCATGTTCAATCGATTCTCATCAAGTTCAACACTATCAGCATCTTTACCAAGTTTTTTCTCTGCATTTGGCTGGTACGCCCATGTGACTGACAGTTGAGGGGATATGGAGGAAGGTGAAGAAGGCTGAAATAGAATTTGAAAGCTACAAATTAATTTTTTAGAGGTAGAAAACTGACAAAAATAGCTGTTAATTTTAAAATTTTCCATAAAATTTAAAACAAAAAGAAATGCAACATAATTTTGCTACGAATTTTTGCATAAAACATTTTTTAAATAAATAAATATTATTTTTAGGAGCTAACATTTTACAATATTTTTTCGCGAAAAAAATATCAAAATTGCATTTTAAGTTTGTGAAAACGAAAATTGCCAAAATCAAAGAAGTATATT
This sequence comes from Uranotaenia lowii, assembly GCF_029784155.1. Taxonomy (NCBI): domain Eukaryota; kingdom Metazoa; phylum Arthropoda; class Insecta; order Diptera; family Culicidae; genus Uranotaenia; species Uranotaenia lowii. The sequence goes on from NC_073692.1 coordinate 2,942,326, forward strand.
TAACAATGTAATAAAACCAATTACTTTCACGAAAGCAATATAAATTTGAAACATCATTGTAATCCTTATTCGACCTTGATTTTTTACTCGTCAGAGTTCTTGTAGAGTGAATTTGACACTCCTGACTAAAACCTCACATGTTTCTCAACCGATGTGCACAAAATTTATAGCTTTGTAAACATCAAAGTCCTCCGTTACTCAAAGTCCGAGAAAAAAAAATCGGAAAAACATGCTAGGGAAAAAGACTAAAGACCAGCTACCAAATGCTCAAAAAAAAAATTTACTTAGTGCCAAAGAAAGCTGAATTTAGAAGCTATATGTCGTGCACAAGGATCTATTTTTTTTTAATTGTTTTCAAATCATGACCACAAAAAATGTACAAAATGGTGTAAAAATCGTAGTTTTCAATCAATGAACCCACTTTCTACTGTTTCAGTCACAGAAGAAAGTGGATGGAAAGTTGACGCAATTTGATGCATTATCACATCTTCAGATTCTCAAAATTCGAAACTCAAAATCTTTGACGAATTTTCAAAGGTAGCTGTTTTCAAACTTTCTATTAATTTGACATTTTTCAGATTTTCTAACACCCAAATATAGCTTTGCACTGCATTTTGAGTATATAAATAAACGCAAGATTTTCGTAATAAAATTATATTCACCAGAAAGGAAATTTCATACCGATTCTAGTGGTTTAATTAAATTAGTGCAGCAATTCTTTACAACAACAAAAATGATAACATATAGCTTCTAACTTCAGCTTAGTTTTAAAAGCACTAAGTGATTTTGGTAGCTGCTCGATGGTTTTTTTTTTTTTCGAAGCATGTTTTCGGTTTTTTTTCCTTAGACTTTGAATAACTTAACAGCGAATAGTTGTAGCGATTGTATTCCGTTTACCCGAAAACTTTTGCCCAGAATGTTTTTTCCTCAGAATGACAAATACCCGAAATCAAACCCCCGAGTGAACCAATTCCTAGATCGAAATTCCAAAGAATGCACCAACCCACTATTAACCAAAAAAAATTTTTTTTTCTAAAATGAACCATTTTTCAGATTTTTTTTTTCCAGAATGAAACATTTCCTAAAATGCACACATTCCAGATTTTTACTTCTTATGTTTTTTTAATTTTTCTGTGTTTAAACTCACTTTTTTTTAATTTCAAATGATTCGAAATTTGATTTGTGAAATGAAACACTTGTTTGAAAGTTTCCAACTTATTTGGAGTTTGGTTAAAGTTTTGGTACTTTTTGATATTATGCTAGCCTGTGTGCTTTTCAAAATCGTTTTAGGCGCCGACTCTCACGCTGCGCGTTCGAATTTGAAAGTCATATTGTCCTTCACGCTGTCGCGTGATAGCCAGGGCTAAGGGATCTTCAGGCAGACCTAGGAAGCCCCGGCAGACTTAGACCAATAATGTATTAAGGCCGCCCGCAAATTTAGGAGCTCCGACCCTTCATCCTCGTTGGTTGCCTCGGCTTTGCCGCAAAAGTATAAAATTTTGATAATCTAATTTTTTTGGAAACCAAACCATTTTTTTTTTTCAAATTATTTCAATTTGGATAAATGTATTCAATTTTCTGGGGTTTGGTACTTCTGGCGAAAAATTTTCAAGGCAACGGCTTATTCTAGTGAGAAAAATTCTGATAAATGCTTCATTCTGGCGAAAAAATTCTTGGGGAATGATCCGCCTGGGGACGACAATTCTGGGAAATTGTTCTTTCTAGCGATTAAAATTCTGAAGATTTTTAATTCTGGGCAAACGTTTTTGGGGAAATGAAGTACAGCCGTTGTAGCAATAAATAAAGTAAAAATCGGTTGAAAAACAATAGAGATATAGCGATTTGAAGTGAGGATTGTCATATCAACGCTCAAGATTTGATTTATAGGGAGTCTTTTTATCTGGACTTTCCGAGAGCGCCCATAAAAAAGTATGATGACAAATTGAAAATTTCATGAATTAATTGTGGTTAACAGAAGATTTTTTTATTCGGATGCACCCAAATGAAGTTACAAGCCGCAAAACTACCAGTAGTGTCATACTGACACTCAAGAGCAGATGAGGGTTTTGAATTTATGTATATTTATTTTTTTTACGAGCAAAGTCTGGATGAACTTCTGGAAATTTTCCGAGTAAATAAAATTTCATTTAAAAACCAACATTTTTTTTCGGTTCTAGTTAACGTTACTGCTTAACGAACTATTGGAAAATATTTGTACAATACCCTTAATACTGTTAACGAACTTTTTGACATGTTTAACGATTTTTGAAACGATTTTCGAGGGTGACAAAACAGATCCTAGATATTCCAGTTTTTTCAACTTCTTTTAGGTGGTCAATTGATTTGGACGTAGCTTTTCGACAGAGTTATGAACAGAAATGGTCATTTCGATACCCTGCGGAAGCTCTGTAACCATCGTAGCTGAAAACAATATCCAAAACAAATCATTCACATCACTTCAGAATAGTCAACCAGGTTGAATATGATCGATTTACAGTCCAAGTTGGCCACTTTTCTCGAATTGAGCGATGTTTTTGCACGGTTATTTTAAATGTTTTTGTCACAATTTCCTTTTTGAAACCTACACAACTAGCAATGAGAAATAGATTAGTACAGTGTACTAAGATGATTAATATTTAGTTGTGAAATATTTCCAATTTTTTAATTTAATTTTACCAATGGTTTTAAAAATTTGATTCGTTTTTTTTTATCAAAAGCTTTTTCCAAACTTCTTAAATAAATCAATGGAAAAACAAATAAAGTTTTTGGAAATGATTAATATTTAGTTGTGATGATTAATATTTAGTTGTAAAATATTTCCAATTTTTTAATTCAATTTTACCAATGGTTTAAAAATTTGATTCGTTTTTTTTTATCAAAAGCTTTTTCCAAACTTCTTAAATAAATCAATGGAAACACAAATAAAGTTTTTGGAAATATGACCTAGTTCAAACCTCTATTTAAACGAACATATGTGAATGAATATGTGTTCAATATTCATTTAAAAAAAAAATAATTTTTATACACTCATACTTCAAGCATTTTATAAAATTTTTCACATCCGAATTGAGTTTTCTTTCCATATGCTTTAAGGTCAACACAATCAAATTTCATATCAGGTCGAGTATTCAATAACTGCCTATTTTGAATAGGTTGATCAATCTTTGTATATGAAGATTTTAACTCTCCACCATTTGTAATTATGTTTTTCAGACTTTCGTCATCACTGCTTTTTATCATTAGTTTTTCTTAATTTTTTTTTTTTTAAGTGATCCAATAATGATATTTATATAAATATCGCACAAAAACCGTATATTCTTCATATTCATTAAGGTTTTCTTATCGATTTCACCAGCAAACTACTAACATAAATTATGTTTCAACTATTGTAAAATAACGATTCTGAAATCTTCACTTATTATTCCACTTCTAAGGAGACATGATTCGAATCTTTCGCGTACGGTATCCACTGAGGCCAGCACAGTACTGACCACTTATGCGCCTGGTATCAACTAGCGTAACGATATCCTACGATGATCACCTGCTGTGTTAAACCTATTTATCTCATAGCTTGTATGTGCATGGAAAACTTTATATCCTTATAGAATGGCCGTCTTTTAGCCAACCCCGGCCACGAATGAAAGAAAAACAAAATTATAAGTGTTCAATTTGCCACAACACTTTCCCTTTTGGTTGAACAGCGAAGTGGATGTGCTGTTTTCTTCAACTTCACAACTTTCAATCTACCGTTGATCCACCCTCACTGGTAGCACAATCTTTAAGCAGGAGCCATTCTAAATGATTAGATTCACAATGCTGATAACACCCAAACGATAGGCGTTTCCGCTTTATTCCTGTCTTGTATTTATAAAAAGTAGTCACGCTAGTAGAACATTTTATGTTGGCTTGTTATTAAAGTCTCAAATGGATGATAGAAAAATGCAAACAATTACCACATCGTCACTATATACCGATAATTTGAAATCATCTGATATATTTGAAGGTTTTCTCGATTTTCCGAATTCAGATTTTAATATACCGGATGGCTTGCTACTCGACGATTTTTCTTGCCCTATATCACTCATGGTTTGAAAACCTAAGCAGAAATGCTCTTCTCTTGTTGAATGAAGAGTGAACAATGTTAGGGAACTAGATAATACAAGCTTCCACTACCTGGTAGTTGCTGCTGTAAATTTCAAACATATTTACATACTGGGTCTATTTGGTTATCCTTTAATATATAGGTTCATCTAAGTGCTGATTTATTCATCTAGCAGCCCAAGTTCAGCACATCACAAAATTGTGCGACAGATATCAAGACAACTTATAATACACTTGGTAAAAAAGAAGAAAATATTACGAAAAAGGTAGGTTTCAGACTTGAGGCAGTATTTATTCAAATAGATTCATCTTCTTTTCTATTCTCTTAAAATAAATAATTTCCATTGCCAAATTCGTTAGCCAAAGCCTTTAAACTGAATGGGGGAGGGGGGATGGACGTGACAAAAGAAGAATTTGATATTTGTTTCGACCAAATGAGATGTCAATGAAAACCCTCTCTGGTGCAATTGCATTATAGGCATCATGAACGGAGGACCGAACTGGAGAAGTTCAATGAACTGATGTTACTTTCCTGTTATTAAAAATATGTTATTTGGTGAACATATCCAACTTCAACACATCGTTTTACTCAATTTTTTCATTTCGTTTGAACACAAAATTATTAAGGTTTGCTTTTACAAGAAAACCAATACTCGTTACGAATTGTTCACAATAGGGATTGGTTCTTTAGGGTGGGAACGTTTGTTCTCTGGGTTTTGTCATCATTCATACGGAAAACTCACGCAAACACAAGTTCAATTGAAAGAAGGCGGCATGTTTCCGTTGTCAAACGGAAAGCAGGGAGTGTAATCGCTAATTGGCTAACGCGCCATACTAGTTTGCATTTATGGTCGCTGAGAAAGGTGGAAGACTTTTGAAATAAAATTCAGCACGGGTTGGTCCTGTACACTGTATTCAACTGTGTATATGCAACATTCATAGGTTGATGAATGATTGCTTCCTCCATTACAATCTGCAGAATTTATTTAAAAAAATCACTATCAATGTCTTTTAAGTGAATGCTGATTTTTCTATTATGAATTGAATCCAGATTTCGTCTCTTGTGCACAGAAGGCAAATATAAATTCAAATCTGGTTTTTTAAGAAGTCAGTCAGAGATTTAACACTAACCATATCCACACTTTGGTGACTGATTTGGTGACTGATTTTTACCTATGATTTTTTGCCCAACACTTCACGAACAAAAAAAATTAAATCTTAATATGTTTATAACTATTTGATTATTTATTTTTCCAACATGGCGATATTGGGACAGCCGGCTCAGGTCCGCAAAATTCCTTTTCCGATCCAGCTCTGGCGAGTTCGACGGCGCACTCGTTTCCAAAAATTCCCTTATGTCCGGGTACCCATAGAAGGTTTAATCCATTGCCTTCAGCAAGTTCTTCAATTGCTTTCCGGCATGCGATTACCAGTTTTGATCTAGAACTGGAAGCACTGAGTGATTTGATAGCTGCTTAGCTATCTGAACAGAAATAAATTGTTCTGAACATAATTTTCTTTTGAAGTGCAACTTGCACTCCATACATAATAGCATATAGCTCAGCCTGAAAGACTGTACAATATTTACCTAGAGGTTGAGCATGTTTTATGTTCAACTCGTGACAGTAAATTCCTGCACCTGCACGGCCGTTTGATAATGAACCGTCAGTATAGAATACAATATGAGAGGACATTTGGTCCTCTACGAAACCTGATAACCATTCTTGAAGAGAAGGAAATTTGACTTTAAACCCCATATAGGGAAAACTACTCGAGAGTGTTAAATCGTTTGGCGCTAAATTAAACTTGTTTAATCTAACTAATTCAGGTCACACATTTGTATGACTCGATGATCTTTCGATATTTCCTGACAGCCAGAGACCAACTGCCTGTAGACGAAAAGCACATGAGAAGGCTTCCTGTTTTAGGAACAAGTGTAGAGGTTTGATAGAAAACAGAGCTTCTAGTGCTGCAGTAGGAGTTGTAGTGAACGATCCGGACATCCCTAAGAGACACATTCTTTGAAGGTGATTTAGTTTTGTCCGAACTGCTGCAACTTCTCCTTTCTGCCACCACACTAAACACCCATAGGCCAGAATTGGTCTTACTATTGTGGAGTAAATCCAGTGAATATGTTTGGGTTTGAGTCCCCAGTTTTTCCCGATTGCACGTCGGCATTGTCCGAAGGCCATGCATGTTTTTTTGATTCTGAATTCGATGTGATCAGACCAGTTTAATTTGGAGTCAAGAATGACACCCAAATATTTAACTTGATCAGACACGGTGATTTCGGAACCATAAAACAGCAGAGGGCGCACCCCGCGGGTGATACGTTTTTCAGTAAATAAAACAATATTAGTTTTTAGAGGATTAACTGAAAGTTCTACATGAGAACACCATCGTTCAACAGAGCGCAGAGCTTGTTGCATTATATCAAATAATGTGCTTATGCAAAAACCTCTCACCAGCAGAAGATAATCATCTGCGAATCCATAGGATGGTATTCCACGGTCATTGAGTTTTCTCAACAAGCCGTCTGCAAATAGGTTCCACAAAAGAGGTGATAGTACACCTCCCTATGGGCAACCACGTGTGCTAACTTTTGTAATTGAAGCCTGTCTTAAAGACGAATGAAGATACTTGTTACTTAGTATTGCGCTAATCCAGTTAGTTATAACACTAGGCACTCCATGAAGTAGTGCCGCATCCATTATTGATGTAAACGAGACATTATCAAATGCTCCTTCTATGTCTAGAAATGCTCCTAGACATGATTCTTTCTGTGAAAAACTATTTTCAATATTATGTAATACGTTGTGCAGAAGAGTTAATGTTGATTTTCCTGTTTGGTATGCGTGTTGTGTCGCATCCAGCGGATGTTGGACAAGGCATTTTTGCCTGATATGATGATCAATTAAACGTTCAAGTGCTTTTAATAGAAATGAACTTAGACTAATAAAGGACGAAAGCTTTTGGCTTCGTCGTATGATGTTCGTCCCCCTTTAGGGATGAATTTCACGGCTATCTGCCGCCAAAGTTTAGGAAACGTTAAAATAAATTATTTTAGCTAAATGTTATCTGAAAATAATGTTTGAATCGCGTTGTAAGCTATTTTTTTATTTTTTTTAATGATCCCGCGCCGATCCACCGGTGCATAGGGCCGTGGTAAAAGACCTCCACTGTTGACGATCCGGAGCCAGCGTCTTCACCTGGTCCCAGTCAAGATTCTCGTCGACAGTTCGGATTTCAGCGGCTAGGCTTCGCCGCCACGAGTTTCTGGGCCTGCCTCTTCTTCGATGACCTTCTGGATTCCAGTCAAGCGCCTCTCTGCAAATCTCGTTTTCATCTTTTCGCAGCGTGTGCCCAATCCATCTCCACTTACGTTCCCGAATCTCGATTTCTAGCGCCCTTTGATGACACCGGCGATGTAGTTCCTCATTCGAGATCCAGTTGCCAGGCCACCAAGCGCGGATGATGTTCCGCAGGCAGCGGTTTACAAATACTTGCAGTTTTCGCGTCGTCACCGCATATGTGCACCAAGTTTCGCACCCGTACAGCAATACGGATTTGACGTTTGAGTTGAAGATTCGGATTTTTGTTCGTAGAGAGATCTGGCGTGATCCGGGTTTCGATGTCTTTCCTGGTACCACCATCAGGCGTTATCTGGCTACCAAGATACTGGAAGCACTCCACTTTCTCAACTTGTTGCCCAGCTACCATGAAACTGGAGGGATTTCCTGTGTTGATCTCCATCGACTTGGTCTTTCCGACATTGACTTTGAGACCTGCTGCCTTGGAACTTTCGGTGAGGTCGTCGAGTTTGCCCTGCATGTCCGGTTGTGTTTGGGCGAGCAAAACAATATCGTCAGCCAGGTCAAGGTCGTTCAGTTGCTCCATTGTTAAAGGATTCCACGGCAATCCTCGGTTCGGTGCACAGTCGATCGATCCAGTCAGAATCTCATCCAATACGATGAGGAAAAGTAGCGGTGATAAGATACATCCTTGTCTCACTCCAGCAGTTACCGAGATTGGTTCGGACAAGACACCATCGTGCAAGACCTTGCACGAAAATGCCTCGCATTGTGCTTCGATGAGATGGACTAGTTTCTCTGGGACCCCTCGTCGCCTTAGAGCCGCCCAGATGTTTTCATGATTAAGTCGGTCGAATGCTTTTTCGAAATCAACGAACACCAGCAGAAGAGAGTCCTGGAATTCGTTGATTTGTTCCAGTATGATTCGTAGCGTTGTGATGTGGTCCACACATGATCGTCCGGATCGGAATCCAGCTTGTTGCCGTCGGAGTGTAGCGTCGATTTTCTCCTGGATCCTGTTCAGGATCACTTTGCAGAGTACTTTGAGGGTTGTACAGATCAACGTTATGCCTCGCCAGTTACCGCACTCTGTCAGGTCTCCTTTCTTCGGGACCTTTACGAGGATACCCTGCATCCAGTCGGCCGGGAATGTTGCAGTATCCCAGATGTCAGCGAAAAGACGGTGCAACATTTGTGCTGACAGGGCAGGGTCGGCTTTCAGCATTTCAGCAGGGATGCAATCGATCCCAGGTGCTTTGTTGGATTTCATGTTTTTGATTGGCGCTTCTATTTCAGCCAGCGAGGGCGCTTCCGAGTTGACGCCATTTATGCGACTTACTGTTGGCGCTTCAAGCTGCGGGTTCTGTTGGCCATCGCTATTCGTGACTCGGAAGAGTTGTTCGAAGTGCTCAGTCCATCGTTTGAGCTGATCTGTTCGATCGGTCAATAACTGACCTGCTCGGTCTTTCAGCGGCATTCTTGCATTAGTCCTTGCACCACTGAGGCGGCGAGAAATGTCATAAAGTAATCGGATATCTCCATTGGCGGCGGCTCTTTCTCCCTCTTCGGCTAGGGAGTTTGTCCAGGCTCTCTTGTCTCGTCTACAAGCTCGTTTAACTGCCTTTTCCAGCTCCGCATATCGTAAGCGGGCGGCTGCTTTGGCTGACCCGGTACATGCCTGCTCAATTCCGACTTTCGCCTTTCTCCGATCATCGACCATCCTCCAAGTTTCATCCGACATCCATTCACTTCTTCTTCCACAAACTTTACCGAGAGTACCATGGCTCGTCGTGATAAAGGCATTCTTGATTCCACACCACTGTTCTTCGACTGTTCCGTCTGTCGGCAGCTCCGAGGCTCGGGATTCTAGCTGTTCAACGTATGCCCTTTTCACCTCTGGATTCTCCAACCGGCGGACGTCGTATCGACACCCGACTTTCTCCTCGCGCCGTTGGACACGCGCAACTTTCAGTCGTATCTCGCCAAGGACGAGGTGATGGTCAGATGCAATGTCTGCGCTTCGCTTGTTGCGGACATCAAGAAGGCTCCTTCTCCATTTTCGGCTGATGCAGATGTGGTCAATTTGATTTTCTGTTCGGCCATCTCGGGATACCCAAGTGACCTTATGTGCTGGTCGATGGGGGAAGAGCGATCCACCGATCACCATGCTGTTATTGCCACAAAATTCTACAAACAGCTCTCCGTTTTCGCTCATCTGTCCTAGGCCATGGCGCCCCATGATGCGCTCAAGGTCTTGATTGTCGGAGCCAATCTTTGCGTTGAAGTCGCCCAAATGGATTTGAATGTCACCCTTCGGAATTCTCTCTACCACGCTGTTCAGTTGACTGTAAAACTGCTCTTTCTCCTGCAAATCGGCAACGTCAGTTGGCGCATAACACTGGACCATTGTAAGGTTTCTAACCCGTGTTCTAAATCTGGCTACGATTATTCTTTCGTTTATCGGTTCCCATCTAATGAGGGCCGCGTAGGCCTGCGGGCTTAACAGGAAACCAACTCCTCGTTCCCGAGTAGCATGTTCTCCTCGTATGCCAGAGTAAAGCAGGACTTGCCCGGATTGTGTCTTGTGTTCTCCAGTATTAGGCCAACGGACTTCGCTCAGTCCCAGAATTTCAAGCTTGAGGCGGCTAGCCTCTCTAGCAAGTTGTTCCAGTTTGCCTTGTTGGGCAAGGGTTAAAACATTCCAAGTTCCAATTCATGTCCGTGTTTTCATGCTAAAAGTCGTCGCTAAAGTTCCAGATCGGTCATTTCTTTCGGATTCCGTAACAAGTTATGAATCGGGAGCAGTAGGTTGTTAGCCTAAAGTCCCTATCCCGCGATGGGGCTGCCATCTTGGACTTAGCTGGCGGGAGCCGCATTTCATAAATTCAGCCGCTTGCTGCAAGACAGACGCTGTTTGAGCCGCCCCTGACCTGGAGAACAGACGCTCGGTTGTTGTTGCACGCCGCCCCTGACCTGGGGAACAGACGCGTGCGGCCACCTTCTCAGTCTGCATGCGACCAAAGCATCCACCGGGGTTGGGTACCCGATCTCCGCTTAGGTTACTCGCACCCCAGTAAAATTTAGTGCTGGCGCGTTAATGAATCCTTTTCAAGCGCAATTATGTTAGTCAATTTCAATGATAATTGCTATCCAGTTCACTCGAATCAATGCTAAAAAATCAATAACAAACTCGAGAAGATGAGAAAAGTGTGCGTCTAATTAAGTGATTTCTGGCTGTAAATTTTCTTAAGTCAGCTTGCTACTATTATTTTGTTTCAGAACTTGAAAGTACTCATAAGAAACTAGTTTTTAGCTGAATAAGATTCGTTTTAGGACACTGAATGCGTTATCAAATGCTTATCAAAGATAATATAGTTCTTTATTCAATAGCCGTTGAATTAGAATTTAGTCATATTTTTTTAGACATCACATTCTTCGTCTGAACAAAAGCAGTTCTAGGAGATTTTAAACAACAAGACCATAGTAGGATTTTCATCTTCCAACCGATTCTAGCATCGATTCTAGCAGATTAGTTCAGTCGCGTTGTTGAGTTATTGACGAAATAAGATTTTTCACCTTCATTTTCACGAGAAGTGTACATGGGCCATTAAAGGGTGATACGGTCAAAATTTGGTCAATATCAACTTGACGTATTTCTTTCAATTTTAAATTTACAAAATCTGAACACCCCTCATTTTGAAGGTGTGTGTGTGTTGAATGTTGCTAGTATTTTGATTTTGAAATTCACTCTTCAGTTGTCAAAATGCCGTCCAAGGAAGAAGAGCAGCGTATCAAAATTTTGCTCGCACATCGCTAAAAATCCGAGGTACTCGCACGCAAAGCTGGCAAAATCACTCAAATTTGCCAAATCAACCGTTACAAATCTAACTAAAGTGTTTGGGAAACGTTTGTCGACAGCCAGGAAGTCTGTATCGGGGGTGTTCAAGCCGATTGTCATAAGTTTGAAGAATTTAAAGATTCTAGAATATTCTAGAAGTTTTCTTTTATTTTAAAACCACGCGCATGGAATGCTCTGGAGTTTCCACACGTTTCCAGTTGTTTTGCACGCTCAGAAAGTTCCAGAATCATCTTCATTTGTCAGAAGCTAGCGTGCCCGGAATATTCCAGAATGTTCGGTGCGCCTATAAATAGCGTCTCGCGCAGACCAAGAGTTCAGTTATGATCTAAAATTCGTGGTTGTTCAATGATGCGTAGTTCATCATAAAGTAACCTTCCAAGTTTCGTGTAACGTTAGTAATAAGTGATTTGAAGAGTAGAAAATAAAGAGAAGTTAAGTTGAAGTGAATTCTGCACCTTCTTTTAAGACCAAATGCAAATTATTTACAGTCCACTTGCCCAAACATTATGACCGATATTCTATTTTACGACTCTTAACTTGGAAAGCTATCAACTTTTCAACGCTCGTCGAATATTATTGCCAGTTTTTGTTTCCAAGTAATGTCAGTCAGAAATTAAAGACTGATATTCAATTTCCAGACGATTCTCCTAGAGAAAAAAAATCAAATAAACAATCGTGCTAACCATTCTTTGCTCATTAAGTGGTCACCTTCACCTTAGATCAGATGAGCAAAAAAACCGCCGATCGTGGCCTAGAGGATACATACCATTCAAATCTTGTATGTAAGCCAGAGGTCATGAGATCGAATCTCGGTCACGGTAAACATAGTACTCTTTCTATGGGCTTGTTGCTTTAGCATTTGTAAGATGCTAGCCATCATATCCTTGAAAAATTAACGCCTTAGGATTAAGATTCAGTAAGATTACTTCAAAGAAATATGAAGTTTCACTGAGATCCTATATCTGTGTGCTCGTTTTTTAAAGTTCAAGCTAATTGTCAAAATCTTCAAGGATGGAGAAGTTTCATAATTTTGCAATTTAAGCAATTTAAGTGAAACAATGTAAATATTATATACAATATATTTCTTCGACTATATTTTTTTCTCACTATCAGACAAATAGCACCATCGGTGTGAACAAAAAATGATTTTTCTCGAAAAACGATTCAAATCTTTTTATGAATTACAAAAAAGTTTTCAGATTTTATTTTGTTTGAAAAAAGGAGCAAATCACGCCTCTGTTTGGAAGCACGGTTCAGAAAAAGTTATGATTAATTAAAACATTTGAAATTATTCAAAAATTCTTGGAATATACCTTGAATAATATACCTACTTTTTCTTAACTTTCCTTTTTCAGGTTTGTTTTCGTCAAGAAATTGTATTTGTAGTTATGAAATAATGACCTAAAATTCTTAATATTATGAATATTCTCCTGAGTTCAGCCCGCCGAAAAGATTTCGAGCTCACTTTTGGCCCGTTGGTTTAAAAGGGTGCTCTTCCCTGTTCTTCAGGCATCGTAAACCAGGATTGTTCCTAAGTAGGTAGCTTAAATTGAAAATATTTTTGCTGGAGAGTATTGTGCCAAAATGATTTCCCACCAGGAAATTTTCGAAGAGTCAAAAAATCGAAACTTTTAGTGTTCTGTGATATACCTAGCACTTACCTCCTACATTGATATTTTTGGTGGCACTTTTAACTGTTGTGCTTAGTTCATATAGGCTCAGTCAAACGGCGTATTGAAATTGATAGGGATTAAGTCATCATTTCCAAATAAAAAACAAATAAACTTCAGTAAGTTTATCCAACTGTTTTATTTTAGTTACTAAATATTTCTCCATATGGATATCTCAAAATCAATTACAAAGTTTTCCAATTAACATCGAAGTTGTGATCTTTTCTTTTTTTTTAATCAGTCTTAGATAATATTTTAATGAAAATTACCCAGTGAACTTAAACCATGTCTTAACAGGTCTGTTTGGCTCTGCAACTTCTTAAAATTTAAACACAAATCTTACTGAAAATAGTAGGATCGAATAGAATCAATCAATTATTTTTTTAAACTAATAATACTTTTCTGTTTTAGAGGGTCAATATTTTCCTCCTAATGCATAAGAAAAAACCGAGATGATGAACAAATCATTATGATTTTGTTAGAATTTATTTTCACTGCAAATTTTGTGAAACTTTTGAAAACCGCAATTGTGTAAATTGTGTAGTTTTTCATATGTTGATGAGAAATAGTGCATTAGTACGTATCGTTTTCTATCTTTTTCTTAAATAATAATTAAATTACCTACTTATGTAAAACAAAAATCTGTTTGCATTTTGGAATGAATTTACACACTATCGGACAACATTTCTACTTGATAAAATGTATTAGTTTTACTTTATTTTGGATTCTACTCATCATAAAAGTTACAAATCGGATCATCGCACATATTGGTAAACTTATTGAGAAAAATTACCACAGTACTGATTCTTACAGAAAATAAATGACAGTTCTAAACAAAATTGTGACAATTTTTTTGCATTTTCAACTACTCGTTATGCTGCATTTCCACATTTATCGCGTATCAAACGAAAGATGTAGATTTTTTTAATTTTTTTTTTTTAGAATATTGTTCCAAGTACCAATTTTTCAGCATAGGGGCGGAATCGCTTTTAGACTGATGATTTTTGCATTTAAAAACATACGTAGATCTCGCACGCCTCAAATATGAACATATTAAAAAGCAAAAAAATCAAGCAAACACCAATAGGAAAACATGGGAACTTTGGAATTTTAATATGTAAATGTTTGCTGTAAACCGTTGAATGGCAAAAATGAGAGAGGGAGGGCACGATAGCTGCATGACAAAATAACCTAACGTTGATTTCTAGTACGTTGAATAAGAATAAATAATGTTGCACCTTTTAAATTAAAAAAAAATCTAAATAGGTTATTTTGGTAATCAAAATGTTTACCAATTGGAATTTTAGCTTTTTTAAATTTATATCATGTAAAAATAAAGTTTCTCAAATTATAATTCTAAAAAAGAGACGAATTTGTTGAAGTTCAAATGTCATTAATGCAACTGCTAATGCAAAATTCCTTTGAACATTTGTTTTAAAATCTTGTACTATGTGATTTAAATGATTTGATGGTAAATCTCGCATGCATATAATCAAATTTTACTAATTTTAATGCTAGTACTTCAAAAAAGTTAATCTTAATAGCAATAGCTATAAATATTTTAATAAAATCTAAACTCTAAAATATGTAGTGATGCCAACGATATGGCCTGTCCAACCTTTGACTACAACAGACAATGTATTCCTTAGTGAACTTCAGAAAGATAATTTTTGAAACACTTATAAAATTTAAAAAAATATATACTAACATAAGTCCTTTTAAACATTTTTATTTATTTTCTTATTAGTTCCTCAATTTTGATGGATGCATTAATTTTTTTCTTTTCATCAGGTTTTTACTTATGGGGTCTAAATCCAATAATTATAATGAAAGCTTAAAAAATCCTAACAAATGCAATAGGTTTTTTTTACTCTGCCAAAACACTGTTTTGAGGAATGCTTATTTCACCAAATTTGATCCTTGTTCCTTGGGATAACGTCGCTGATCATAAATTCTAGTGTTTTCTTTGAATCAGAATTTCAATTCCAGATTATAAATTTGACTTTCAATTCTTATTATTCCAGTGCCTCAATCAAATATATTTTGAATTAGCCTTTGGAACATTTCTCATTTCTTCCACTTTAAGTATTGTTCAAATAAAGTGTTGCATTCCGGACGTTGATTTCGACTGATGTTTCTTGTTTTGAGTCTTGGTTTTGAGTCTTTGCTGCCTAAAGTATTTGAGAAGAAAATACTTTTTAAGATTTTATTCATAACCCTAGTGTTCTGCTTCGACATAAAGAATTTTTTCTGTTAGACACCACTGTTTGCAGTGAACTGTTCTAATTTTACAAATAATTTAATATTATTGCCAAAATTTGTATTAACTTAATTTTATCGGAATCTCTCTTGATTATTTTATTGAATAAATTGTTCTTATTTATTGTGAAAAGCTGATTCTAGAATGTCGTTACTTTACCAAGCTTCATGCTTAGCAATTTTTTCCGTTTTTTCACGTTCAATTTACTCCACAAATTGCTAGTACCTTCGATCAATAAGTATTCGTCGCACAAGTCAACGTTCTGTCGTTGATCTTTGGTTAGACTGTCAGTTATATCTGCTTCGGATTTCTGATTTTTCTCTGATCTGGAATCGCCCGACACAAATCCACTTTCAGGTCTCGAAAGTGGTTGTGTCTGATTCGTCCATTGTAGTTGATGAAACCACCGCGCTACCTTAGCTGTTGAAGAGAGCTGTAAAGATACCGGTAAAAAAGATAGGATTTTTTTCAATAGATTCGAGATGTTTCAACGTTTAAAATAAAAAAACTCTTATTTACAAGACCTCAAACGTTCCTGTTTCCTCTACCTCTTATTAAAGTGCTAACAGTTGAGTCGCCGCGAATATTACGGCTTTCCCTTCAAATAACACAAAATAAACAAGTAAATACACCCGGCAATATGAAACTTCCCAAGTAAAATTATTCGTTAAAAATACCAACGATAAAAAAAACTGAGGTACAAATTGTCATAACCAATCTTCCAAGTGGTTTGAAGAAATTATAAACAAAGATTTTGAAAAAAAATCTATGTTTTCGACCAATAAATCTACGAAAGGTGTTCATTGAAAGATTCCACCGTGATTCGATTTAAAGCATTTTTTCGATCGCATTATTAAAAAAACCGTTTCTGATGATTTGAAGAGGTTGCAAAAATCTTATGTATTTTTAGCAAATCTCTGTGCCGATAATGTACTGAAATGTGCACTGTGCCGAAGGCGGTATCTTTGAAAAAGCACTACTGGCACAAGGACTCGAGCTCCCAACCAAAATGATGCATGATCACTACATTCAAGCGAAACAAGAAAAACATTTTATGGAATTTCCTTCCTATTGGATGATTCATCCCAGAAACAAGAAAAAAAAACACAGCGCCGTAGGGAGAGTCGAACTCAAATCACCAATTATATCGTCTTGCCAGTCCGACATCTTAACCAGTGTACTATTTGAAGGAGGTATTTGGGGATATTTGTCATAAGATTTCTGCCACCGATCAATCACAAAAAAAACGCACAGCGGTGGCTTCCTTGCGTTTGTAATTTCAATTCGGATTGATTCAATTTCCAGAATCTAGGGAACTTATTCGACATGACCACAACGGCACTTGTCCAGGAAAATGGTTAGGTAAAGACTGGATTCAACCTTGCCGTAATCTAGTGGACTATTTTCGGTATAAGGCTTTGTATAAAGAAATGAAGATAAACCACGATAAACCAAAATCTAAAGTACATCATAAAATACACCAAAATCATACATATGTGCGTGCATATATGTAACTATCAAGGAATGGATATGTTGTGCAATGAACTGCTAGTAATTTTTTTCAATAATCGTTTTTCTCTTAGTAACACATTAAATCAATAATAAGCAAGAACAAGTTGATTCTTAGGATTCTATTTCGTTGTGTGCCGAGCCCATTGAGTTCGTTGAACTTGACTCATAATTTGGCTGCGATTGGGAACTTTTTCACTCGTGCTGCGTGTGATAAAGCTTGGCGTTGCAGGTAGCCTTCTAGTGGTCGTTCCACTTTCGTCGGTTACTTTCAGCGTTACCAGACTTGGAATGGAAGATTTTTTATCCTTGCTGTCCTTTAGAATTGAGATGCTTTTCGTGCTGCCTTCAACACTGGTGTCGCCAGACAGCTCTGAAAAAGAGGTGGATTTCCTACTAATTGTTTTAGGAAGTTCCAGTTGTTCCTTGGTGTCAATAGGCACGATCACTTTAATTTTACCGTCAGCGTCCATAGTAGTGAGTGTTCCGACTTGCGAGAGTGGTTTTATGAACTGTGTTCGGGGTCCATTCCCATCATGAGCTACTGATGTATCGTTATGGACAAACGAACGTTCCTTGGAGTCGCTTACAGATTTTGTTGGAAGTGAAGACTTCTGATGATCTCCTGGTGATGTTGCTGCGTTCATTGATGATGCGTTAGTGGTGGCCGCATTTGCCACATTTTTAACGTTACTAAATCCTGCAGCATTCTGATTTGTATATATAAAATTATTCGGTTGATGTTGAGTATTGTTCACATTAGCTGTCGGATATAACGAGTACAGTGGATTATAGTTCACGTTTGTAAGCTGATTAAGAATATTCTGATTCAACTTGTACAAATCTTGGACGGTTAAATTAGATGTGGGGCTCATAAAATTTCCAGTTGATTGGAAAGCCGCCATATTGTGTAATTTGTTGAGAGCTGAAAAACTTCCGCTATTCACATTACTTAATGGTTGATGGATCGCAGGATTTTGGTTTGAAGACAGGGGTTGTACTGTCTGGAAATGCTTGCCCAGAGCTCCCATGTTTAGGACATCGTTGATCTGTTGGTTCTGTAAATATAAAGACTAACAACAATAACGTTTAGGTGTGATAAAATTGTTGAATAAAATGCTACGGAAACAATATCAAACATATTTTTGTTCATGCTTCCCATGCACACTTACCTTTTCATTACTGGGCACTTTTATGAGAAATTAGTATGTTTCACTCACACTGAATGCAAAGGCTATCGTTAAAAACGTTATTTCCATTAAATACCTAAATGGTTTTTATTCGATATCTCACTTTGATATCAAAAACAGACAAAAAGATTTCAAACCAATCAATATGTGTTAATATTGCTTTATTTTTTTAAAATATTTTTATTGCGCACTTTGCAGTCAAATTACATTAAGTAGGTTTATTGTTTTTTTTTTTGACAAAATTTCCATGTATGGCTCTTTTTCTAATACATCTTTGAATCAAAAAAATACAGGTTTGAAGAAAAAACCACTGCCATAACGTGCAGTACGTATGCAGATTTAAACCTACTTAATAATTAAATGACCAGAATTTTTGAGACCGATGCCAAAATAATAGAAATAGTTGCTGATAGGTAAATGTTGAAAAAACTATCCGAAAAAAACCCTTTGTTTCATGATTTTTCTGATGATGTTTTCAATCTAAAGACTATTGTTCTGAGACAATAATTGAATACAGTCTGCAATAGTATTGTAGTCTGCAGCATTATAAAAAAATCAAATTGAATGATGTTATTCATAAGATTCACTTATACGACTATGACAGCGAATAAAGTCATATCAGGTCTTGAAGAGTAATGGCAATGAAGGATTAAAATATCCAAGGAAGACAGTCCCCTTATTGCCCATGGGCGGGGTGTCGGATTTCAAAACAAAAATCCGAATAATATTTAATCTTCAGCGAACAGATTTGAGTATTAAATTTTCCCGTCCTCTCTTTGAAAAATATTAGAAGCCTCGCTGATTATACAAAGCACTTTCTAAGTGTTTTTTCTTGATATTCAGATGACGCATACTATTTGGGTTTTTTTTAAAATATATATGCTTAAAATATAACATATTTTGAATTACACAGTACATTATTACATTTGCTCAAGTTAAAAAAAAAGTTCAGCCAGGGTTATCGAACGTGTAAAAAAAAATCTTTTGTTCAAAACGGTTAGAAAAAACATAAGCCAGTATATGATTATTTCAAAACCGTTAAACATACCTGTGGTGCTAAACCTATAGCAGTAGAGGATAATCCAGGTCGATCTGGTTCATGATACCCTCCAATTGATGCAATGTGCTCCAACAGCTCTCTGTTCTGCTGTAGTAGTTGCTGAGTTCTTGCCTAAAATATGTGTAAAAAAAAACATCAGAAGAAGTGAAACCCGATATACATGTTTGTTGAAAGATTTTGTCACTTGAATCAATTTTTGCAAATTAACTCCGGTTGGAAGTGAGCGCAGCTACAAAATAGGATATTCACCTGTGCTTCGATTCTAGCATTTGTTTCGGTTATAAGTTGATCTCGAACGAGCATGAGTTGGGCCACCACCTGCCTGGTTTGTAATTGTTGATGATCCAACTGCTCTCGTAAGCAAACAACTTCTTGTGATGCTGATAAAGGTGTCTTTTTTAATGTTGATTCATTTCCATTTTCCTGGTAAAAAAAAATTAACTAAGCAACAAATTCAACAAACTTTTAAGTAATTTTTAATAAAAAAAAAAGTTTAAAAAAATACCTAAACGTTTAGAATTTGTTGTATGAAAGTTAAAAACTTATTGATAAAACTTACTTGTGAAGGCGGTTGTGATGAGTACATGTTAGATATCGAAGACATATCTGTTTTGTTGTTTTTACCCGGCAGTATAGCTTCATCAGATTCCGAGATGATGTCTGTTGGTAAAACAAGAACAGTACAATACGCTTTTATGGTTTTTTTTGTAAAAAAAAGCTTCCAGTGAAGAAAAAAAACTTTTTGATCTTGTGACTGACGTCATTAGACGCCTTGATTTAGTATACGACTGATCACAATATACCAAGACTGATTTAATGTGACAACCTTGTCGTACACGCGAGATGCTCGATTTGAGCTACTCTGTGAAATATGATTATATTTTCGTTTCAATCCATTTTACTCAACATGAAAAAGATATCTTTGTATGGGTCATGATTGCTTTGCGCATGATCAAACACTATTTAGAATTGCTCAGCTCCAAACAAGAATTTGAATATAGGTTTATCAGAAGATAAAAGAAAAAAAAAACGATCTTTAAAGTCGCAGACTTTGGATTTACGTTTGCAAATATCGCAAAGAAACATCCACTTACCTTTTTTGATATTTTCTTCATCGCTTATTTTATCTTGATCTGAAAAATCACATAAAGATGCTTCGGACGGCTCGTCTGCTATCTCTACGCTGTCTTGTAACGACAGTTTATGACACACTTCGAAAGCTTGCCCTACTGTTCGAACGATACGCATAGCTTGTGACTAAAATCAAAAAATATAAAATGTAGTCCGAATTATAACCGATTTTATTACATGTAGATGATGAAATGCTTTGTCTTGTTTACAAATTACCTCTAAATCAGAATCAACACTTCCACTACGTGGTCTAATCATATCTGTATCAAGATATTCATTGATCATTGAGTCCGCAACAGGTTTTCGACTTCTTGGTAATGTGTCGCTTTTTGTTACAGGTTCGTACGAAGGTTCTTGGAAGCAAATTTTCCTGACCATTTTTTTATCACAATAATCTTCAGCTGGATGTCTACGAAGATTATTGTTTGTGTTTGACTCATTTGCTTCCAAATTTCCGCTGTTGTTAGCAGTTCGATGATCAATTGAATAATCTCGTGATAATGTGGGCCTTGCAAAATAAGCTTTTTGATTGGATTTCTTTTCATCGATAGGTACTGCTGTTTTATTATTTTTTGTGATATTTTTATCAGATGCAGTACTTGCAGCATGTACATTCAAATTTTTATCTTCTTTTGATATTTTCCTTATCGGAATTGGTGTCGAATCGTACAATTTTCGATTATCTTTTATAGAAGATGTTTTCGGTTGTGGTCCTTTTGGTTTATCCCTTGACAATTGATCGTTAGGTTTATTTTTGGAGTACCTTTGGTTGTCTTTATAATATAACACGTCATTTTCCTCATTGAAGAGAATATGTTTTGTAGCTGGACTAGATGGATTTATCAACTTTCTTGGTCCTTTTGAAGGCGTGACAACTTCATCTTCATAACTTTCATCATACTCCTGCATATTTTGCATATAGTTGTAGGTTTGAAGGTATTTTTCGTTGTAAGATTTCGGACGAGAATCATAATATTTGTCAGCATATTGAGCATTATCTCGAGTTATGTAATGCAATCCATCCTCCATAGATCTGCGAAAATCGTATTCTGATCTATAATTGCCATGAGATTCTACATAGTCTGTATTGTGTTTACGCTGTGAAGTTCCTTGATTGTGGTATTTACTGATTGTGATCTCCTGGCCAGGTTTTTTCTTAATAGCACCCGTAGATGTTTGTTTCGTTGTTGCTGTAAAGTCAGATTTAATATCTTCTTCATTTTCTTCTTCATTAACATCACTCAATTGGGACTGTTGTGATTTAATCTTATCCTTTTTCACATTTTTCGGAATATCTTTGTTCTTACTCTTGGACCAAGAAAAGAAGTCTAGGGAATTTTTATCCTTTGGTGTTTTTGGACTTCGTGGTGGAGTCGAGAAGCTTTGTTCCGAACCTTCTGCATTTGTCTCCCCACAAATCACTTTGTTGGCGGAGTCTGCTGACGGGCTCGACGCATTTGAGCCACCTGGTACGTTTTTGCTGCCTTTCAATACGTCTCCCAAACTGCTTAGCGTCGAACGAGCTTTGCCCATAACATCATTTTGTAATTGTCGCAATGTAGATTCATTTTTTCGTTTACTATTGGGTGATGTTAAAGGGTCTGCATAGTCTAGCTGAATATCTTCCGATTTTTGTTTGATCATTTTTGCTAATAAATATTTGCCTTTAATCCAGAAGCCTCACTTGGCATCTAATTAACGAGAAGGCAAACATCTGCAAGTATTGTTGCATCTAGTTTTTATTCTCATTGGCCGTTCTTCTTCATTTAAAGTTTTTTACTGCTCATGAGATTTGCCGTCAAGCTCTAGCATCACACATGTGTATTTATACATCATTCATGTCAACCGTAGACAACTTCTATTATTGTTGTTGTTATTTTTAGATTTCTTATTATTATTTATTATTATTTTTAATAATACACTTGGCGTAATAATATTCCGTTAGAAGCATTCAGACAGTACCGACGACATTTAGCGTACATCAATTCAAGATTGGTTTTATGTATGTGGTCCTGTCCCGAGTTTCTTATAGCAGACTGATGTGCTGTTACGAAATTATTTTTATCCTCAAAACAATATTGTGTAAAATGATGCTTTATCATGGTTTGATTTTGAATTTATTGCTTAAACACCATGTTGCGTTTTATAAAAGTTGTTGATCCATCTTATTCGAAGCGTTTATTCACATGAACCATTTATTTTATTTTGGTCCATTTTATTTTATTGCTCAATTTGATCAATCGTTGAATGGAAAAGAATGGTCAATGTTTTGAGAACGACGTTAAGCGGTGCTCATTTATAATATTTTCCTTCTCCGCGGCTTTCCCAGTTTATTTTTAGCACAAGCTTAATTTTTTATCACTCTAGAATTCCACAATGTCACATGATTTCTTCTTCTTCCATCTACCCAATCGGTTTCTAAATGCATCGTGACGAATTTGAACGTTCTTTTCTAGTCGTTATATAAGTATGCCGTTTACTTTAGGCTAATGCATATTGCAGGTGATCAGCACTTTTTCGAAAAAAAAAATCGCGTTCCGAAATGTTATAACATAACAAAAAAATGTGCAGACGTTTCCAGTTCCATTCTTGCGCGATGCCGGGTTTTTAACTATTCGTTTACAACCGTAGGACCGGATTTTAAACGAACGAGTGCATCAAATGGGTCTAGCCACTAACTGGTTGCAATATTCGCAACAAAAAAACTATTATTCCACAACAAACCATACTGGTTTGAATCTATGTACGCACTAACCGTGAGTTATTCAGATTGAGAAAAATCTCCGTCTTCTTCGCTTTATGAATTTAGGTATAATTTTAAAACTCTGCTTCATAAAATCGTTCGTATACAAGGGTGCGCAGGTTTTTTCCTCCTCCACTGACCACATGTGTGAGTGAGTCAAACTCTCTCCGAATCAAAGTCAATAATCATTTAAGAAACAGGAGAGTAACAGCGAAAAGCAAAAGCAATATTCCACAATTCCTACATTACCGCGCAAGCTATCGGGAAGAAAAGTCGATATATGTATCTCATACTCGAAAGGTGTCTACCGCGTTTACGACCCATCCATAACAAGTGTTTGAAAGGTATAACTAGTAGATGTTTTTGGGAAATTGTGTACCTACTCGTTGATGGAGGTTCCACACTAGAGTAGTGTGGAAATGGTGTGGATGGAAAAGGTGAAAAGTTCTTCAAACGCATTTGATTTCTCCGGAAAAGATCGACGATGTACCTACTTATTTTCATGAAAGAATTAGAAGCTGTTTTAAATTCTGAACCTCAACTTTGTACAGTCTTTTAAATTCTTTATTGTATCCACATGTTTTGGTTGTGTTTGTTATTCTGAACATTTGAACAAGACAAAGCAGTGAAACATATTGCATAGAATAAATCACTTACCTTTTTATTAGTTTTGAACACACAACATCTGAACACGTCGCTACTGCCATCCCTGGCAATATAACTGAATATCTTAAGATCATTACTGTCGTGTGATACGTAAAATATTCGATAAATGGGATGATTGAGGATTTCCAATTCCGGGGGCTCATTCCAATGATTTTTTTTCTATGAACGATTTTTTAATTAAATAATTGATATACATATGTTTTAAATGGCTTTTTATTGAGGCCTTAAGAATCAGAGCGGTAGAAGTGTAATTTTTTTTTTTTAATTTTTGCCAACGATTTTTCATGACTTAATCTTTGATTTCTCTTATCTTCCAAGTAGTGCATACGTAGGTTAATCTAATGAAAATATGCATACGTAAAACTGTGCGAAATGAAAAATATGAAACGTATTTTCTCGGAAGGTTCTTTAATGCACTTTAATGCACCCTCTGGTTCTGACTGAATTTGCTCGTGCGAATATAATATAATTTACCTTTCTTTTTTTCCGCTTCATGTTGACTCTAACACCATCCACAGATACTATAAACGTAATTTTTCTTTTTTTGGCGTTTTGTACTTTGCATTCATACTATGAAATAAAAAATGGGAAAAAATTACTGCAATTTCAGAAGCTTACATCTTCCGTAAAATTGGTATCGATCCTAATGAACTTAAAAAAACATTCCTATTACCAAGCTCTTGGAAATACTTCACAGGGTTCCTCTAAAATTTACAAGTTTTTGCAAAAGATCAGGTCAAAATGTAGTTCTATAAAAATTTTATCAATTTTTGGAAAACGTTTTAAGGAATTTTGAAACTATGACCATTAGGTTAACATGAATACTTTTCTGGTTTTTTCAAAACTGCTCCTGGGTGAAATGCTTGCGAATGAATAAATCTTACCCGTATCCTACGCATTGCTTGCACAATTTCAGTTCTGCTACTAGGTCGTGTAACCGTTTGCCATCCGATAAGCTTAAAAAAAAGATAAGAAACGAAAAGGAAAGAAAAGAAAAGAAACTAATCAGTAAAACAATTAAATATATACATTTAGGAAGATTACTTATAGATTACAAACTTTAATTGATTTTTAAATATTCAAAATAACAGTGTGGCATTTCCAACTTATAATCAGGCGGTGTTGGTAGACTCCGTTCCCAAAAATTGAAAAACAATCAAATAAATTCACCTTTATAAACACCTCCAGAGGGGCCGTTCACATACCACGTGGACAACTTAAGGGGGGGGGGAGGGGGGTATGGAAATGTCCACGCTTGTCCACGGAGAGGGGGGTAGGGGTTTGGGACATGTCCACGTGGACATACTTACTTTCAAAATATTTTCTAAAGGTGAATAAATATTAACCCTTCGTTTCATAAAGTTACAAATTTGCAACAATTAATTAAAACTGTTCTAAACTTCACATTTAGCTAAAAAGTCATTTTTTTTTTCGATGGGAATAATATTTCTAATTTCAAGATCACGTTCAATTAAAAAAAAATATTTTTAGTTTTTAAAGGAACAAAAAAAACCCACTTGAATCTGAAAAATATGGAATGTGGAAAAAGCCTAATTTTTCAAATTTTTGGCCTAGTGTAATTCATATTGAGAATTTTTTTTCGACTCAAAAAAAATATTTTCGTATTCCCATTAAAGTAATTTACATAATAAACAAAATTTGAAATTTTTTTTTGTTTTTTCTTTGATATAATGGGTTTTCAATAACTGTTGCAAATTTGCAACACCATGCAACGGTAGTACCCTAGTTAGTTATATGGGTTCCATAGTGTGTTTTCGAAACTTGCATCATTAAACAGTGTATTTGTTTCCCGATGACAGTGTTTTCGTTATTAATGATTTATTATCATGTTAAGGCCGTATTAAGAGGGGGGGGGGATGAGAAAAATTAGGCCCCCCCCCCCTGAATGAAGAGGGCCCCCGAGGTGGAAAAAATAAAAGTTTTGCTCTAAACCGTTATTAAAACTAGAAACATATTATTAAAAGTTCAAAATTTATCAAATTTTAAAATAGGACGGGTCCGAATAATTAACTTATTTAGGATTTGTAATTCAGCGTATGTAAAACACATTTTTTGATTTTTTTTCCACGGCCCATTGTTATAACAAATACATATTTTGAATAAAAAAAATTGTCGGATGCCTTCATAACTTGCAAAATAAGAATACACCAATTTTCAAAAGTTCTATATTATTGAACGTGATTCAAACTCAAGTACGGGGCTTTATCCAGAGAGTTTAAAAATCTAAAAACAAACAACGAATACGCTTTTTTATTTTTCCACTTGAAAATTCAGTACTATCTGCCAACATTCGATAACCGAGGCTTGAAGTATTGCTTTGCTTTTTTTTTCTTAGAGATGAAAGAATGATTTGATTGAAAATTACAATGCTCATTATTTTTTACTAAAGTATGAGCCGTTTCTTATTATCAATCGACGAAAAATGCTCTTTATTTATACTATTCAACCTTTTCCTGGAAGCTCTGGAAGTGGATTTTAAATTGAAACTTTTTGTTCTTGAATTTAGTTTTATTTTTATTTCTTTTTTATTCTTAAACTGATTTCAAGTTTGAATTCTAATTTTAGAATCATGTTCCAAATTCTAATGCTCATTCCGAAGAAATCTTTATTGTTCTTTTAATTTTGCCAACAAATGATATTTAATAGTTTAATGTAATTTGTAATTGGATCATTCCTTCAAAACTAAATTGAGACTTTGCTCTTCAATACTCAAGTTTGTTTATTAAAACTGGCATATAGTTATGGTATGATTTAAGATTTAGAATCTTTATCAGAACCAATTTAAATACATTTTCGGAATTGATTTGTGTTGATTTGTTCAAGGTTATGTTCAGAAAAGTTGTATAGGTAAGAAGCTTTCCATTTTGCCGCCGGTCGTGGCCTAGAGGATAGCGTTCCAGTCATCTAAGCCAGAGTCCATGAGATCGGATCCCGATTACGGCACATATAGTGCTCATTCCGTGGTCTGGTGGTAAGATGCTAGCCATAAAATCCTTGAAAGATGTACGCCTTAGAGATAAGTAAATTAGATCTCTTCAAAGAAACATGAAGTTTCACTGAGATCCTATATGTGTGTGTGTGTTCGGTTTTTTTAGCACCTTCAAGCAAACGTAAGGAATAATTTCCTCAGTAGGTGGTATATTATCGCATAACTACTCCTAGCTAATTTCTCGAGAGTCTTTGTAGTCTAGTGGATAAGCTGGTGCGAGTCTGGTTCCGATGTGCCAGGCTGGGTTCGATTCCCGGTATCGGCGAGACAACTTTTGAGTTCGAATCCCATAAGAAGCCGACAGGTAAAATGTGTTTCCTCTTTTAACTAATTATATGCATGTTTAACCAGCTTCCAGCTGGCCAGGTATATACACGGATGCCGGAATACCTCTAAGTAACCTGATTGACTCGTTTTTTCCAAAATATACCTACATACGAAGCCATGGGGTCGGTCCAAGAATGCATGTGAGCACATACTTAGGCAGAAACTGCGGTGAATCCGTGCACCCATGGTGGAAAACCAACATACATAACAACTCCCAGCTAAATTCTTAACTTTCCGGTGTCCAGAAATCTAGATTTGCGAAGTTCCTGTGCGAAAACTATGATTAGTGCAAAAGAAATTAGGAATAAGCATTTATTTCCAGTTGTCGAGTGTGAAGAAAAAAAGGTGTAACCGTTTCATGTTGTTGCAAATTTGCAACAATTAATATTTTTGCTAAATAACCGAAATATGTGAAAATAATATTTTTTCCTTATTTTTCCCTTCATGTATTCATCATTGCGCACTATTGAGAATTTTTTCGAGAAAAAATAAAAAATCATGAAATGAAGGGTTAAGATGATTAAATCAAAATCTTAAAATGGCATACCTTTCCAGTTTAAGTTTAAACTTGAAAGCAAGTGATAAATATGATAATTAAGAAATATAAATTTTTAAATTTTTTTTTATATCAGGAAAATCTCATTCGGTTTTACAAAATCAGCCATTTCTATAACAAAAAGGCAAAAGTGGGGTTTTCTAACTGTCAAATTGTAGGTATTCCAAATAAAAACTTTTTCAAATGTGTCCACGTGGACATCTGGGGAGGGGGGTAGGGGTTAGCCAAATGTCCACGCTTGTCCACGGAGGGGGAGGAGGGGGTCAAAAATCTCATTTTTCTGTCGACGTGGTATCTGAACGGCCCCAGAGAGAAACGAAAATGCATTCAAGGATAAAAATTTAACAGCTTTACCTAACAGCCTTGTTCTTTTTCTATTTATTATTTTCTTCATTCAGATTTTTCATTTTTCTTCATTCAAATTTATTAAAGGAATTTCAATTCTTCAAAAAAATCTATTGATTATCTGTGGGCTGAAATCGAAAATCACTATTTCTGCAACAGATAAAAGCTTTTCAAGTGAATACTAGACATATTGTCAAAAAAATTTCTTGGTTGTTTCTGAGAATTTAACGACGTAAACCATAACCACTATAAAAATACCAAATATTTCATCAAGTTAAAATTTAAAACTCGCAGTTTATTTTTTCAGTGTGTACAAATCGAAGTTTTTCCTTAAGATACTTAAAAATGGCTCAAAGGGTGGCAATGGATGTATGGGAAGAATTTTATGATTTTATGATCTTTGGAAACCGACCATATGCATTATTCGGTATATTGGCCCAAAAAATTTTTGGTCACAAATCGACTCGAGGGGTTTAAAAATCACCTAAGAGGGGAAATTCGCAGAATCTGAATTTCGATACCAAATGACTTAGAAATGCATGAAACGTCGAGATCTGGTGTTATCTAGAAACGAAATATTTAGCCGAAGATCGACTTTCTGTAATTTTGGCGTTTTTCGGAATACTGTCCGTTTTTTGGAAAACCGACTAAATAAGTCCTACAAAATCGGTGTTCGGGCGATTTTTTTTCTTCAAGATAACAGCAAATGTCGAAGTTTTAGGAATTTTTGAGTCATTTGGCATCAAAATATTAATTTAGATTTTCCGAATTCCTTTGATCCTTTTGGTGATTTTTGAGGGTCAAAATCCGAAACGTTGAGCGAAAATCACCAAAGGAGGAACCAAAAAAAAATCGGAAAAATCAAAGTTTTAATTCTTAGGCTTCCGCAGCCGATAGTTCGTCAAGAGAAGGCATTCAAACTTCAGAGACCTACAATGCACTGTCAGAGATTCCCATACAAGCAAGCGGATAAACATATTTTCATATTTTTTTCAATAATTTGATGATCATTTCTGCTTCTTATGATCGAAAATAGTTGTGTCAGATTATTCCTTGACATATGAATACAATCAGATTCTTATAGTGGCATGTTTTGCTCGCATCGCTTGCTTGCATGTAAATCTCCCATAGTAAATGGACCGAAATCTGAATACTGGACAACTTTCGAAGCGCTCGAAATCTCTTCGTTGATGATGGTAGCCGCAGCTTAACTCTTCAAAACATGTTAGCACATACCTAAAACATGAATAAAATTAAGATTTCAGCCGGGACATATGGACACAAAAAAATATTGCGTCTAAAAACTTTGAAATTTTGATGCTATTTTCGATTTCGAGGAAACGGGGGTTTTAAGAAGAAAGTGTTTGTTTTAACACACACATTTTGGTTTTAGCTTAGGTTGCCAGAATTTTTATATCACGTATCCAGGTCAGACATTTTATTTGAAAATTGTCAACCAAAAACCCCGGGCAATATCTTGGTAAATTGAATAAATCCGGGCGAAATGCGGGCTTTTTTTAAGATATTCGGGCACCCGGACCGAACCGGAGTTTGTTTGTATTTTGTATTAAATATCCGGGCAAACCCGGATAAAATCGGGCATCTGGCAACTGTATTTTAGACCCTACCTGCACGGATAAAAAAGTCTGCTAAATAGTTGTTTTAGAAATTCGCATGGTTGCCTCTTTTATACCACTGATTTTCTATTTAACCTACCGTTTTGCTTGATCGTCATCGATATCTACGAACAAATAAGAATTGTTATGAAATTGTTTTGGCTAAATTTAGTTCTAGAATGTCACAGATACCACCTAAAATTCTGTTCCGCCAACATTGGAATTCAAGATTTTCGTTTGGTTCGGAAAATTGAAAAAATAAAAACAAAAGACAGAGGAAGTTATTTTTTTGGAGTTGTTTTTAGTTCCAGATTCATCCTAGGTAGGCCGAAAGCAAAGGGAAGTAACGAAATCCCCCAAAATGTCCCCAAATCATTTTTATCACGGAAGTTATTTGATATATTTTATAATGTTCTCTCGGTTAAACAAAAAAAATTGATTTTGACAATTTTTTTGAAATTTTGATCCAGGCCAGGATGGCGTTTTCTGAGCAAGGGTCCTGCAAACGGTTAGTCGTGGAGAACACAGCAGTAGCAAAATTTAAGTGCATTGCATTGGTTTAAATTAAAAATATCATGTCACCGATGTAAAATATGATTTAATTTAAAAAAAAACTCAAATGTGTTTTGTTAAAAACAAAAAAGTAAAAACATTTCCTGTTGGATTCTCGATGCTGATACGATCGCTAAATCAGCCATTTATCCTTTCGTGGCATCGCATAATTGGATAGTTGGATTAAACAAATTTTCGGGTCAGAACCAAACAACCATATTTTTATAACTGATAAATCTATAGATTTTACTGCGTTTGGGGTTGATGGGACGACTTTATACAGACTTGATGTTTATACAATACTTCAATTTTTATTTACACCATTCAGTAGGGGAGAGTGGGGTATCGTGGGCCATGGGGAAACGTGGGCCATGGGGAAACGTGGGCCACTTTTAATATCTCAGATGTGTGTTGAGATAAAAATCTCAAACCAACTGTCATCGTTGTCGCTTTGCGTGAGCATATATTCCTTTATGTTATTGACTGAAATACGCATCATATGCTTCTTTTATGTATCAAGCTAAAAAAAGTTAGAAAAATTTACTTACACGGATAAAAAACTCTATAGGTTGTTATCAAAATTCGTATGGTTGGCTTATCTATATCACATATTTTTGGTTGAACGCATAATATTACTTAATCAACATCGATAACTACAAACAAACTAGCGTTGATGTAAAGTTGATTTGGCTGTAGAGGATTTCTCAACCGCATATCGCTAAAATAATTTAACAGCTAGTAGATTTGGCTATATTTTCCTAGTCTACATTATAATATCTGATAGTTATTTTTTAAATATCACTGATGCTTGACTAGACCTTGAATTTCGTATGAATAAGCAAGTAAATTGTCTGACTTAGAGGAAAAAAAAGCCAGTATTTATTTCTCGTGAAAACAAATCAACCAACACAAAGCAGGAAAGTAAATATGATTTGTTTTTTTTCAGTTGATTTTCCTTTAAATTTTTTAAAAATGGTTTCAGATACATATAGAGATGTGTGGGTGCATTTTGACCACCGAGGGCCTATCCGGAAATGGAATAATAAACAGCGATGAACAAGATCGTTTCACGTAAGTTACATAGTATTCTTAATTTATCACAATCAAATTTCCATAAGAACTTTTGTTTTATTTCAGGGCGCCGGCAGTTCAACTTCCACCGAAAAAAATAATAAAAGCATTTTGTTTCAGGGCCATGGCGCTGGCTCCCCCAGCAGAAGCAAACAAAAATGATGCAGTGGTTGAAATTAAAATTCATGCCACTAATCGTATATATATAATTAAAATTTAAAAAAATAAATAAAATTGTTTCATATAAAGAGGAAAAATAATGCATTTTATCTGATCCAATTAATTTTATTAATATTTTGAATCAACGATTTCCCATGTTCAAGGGGAGCAGCATTTACAGTAGAAACAGCCATATGATTAAATAAAAATTCCTGTTGGATTCTTAGCATCGATGCGATCGCTAAATCAGCCATTAATCCTTTCGTGGCAAAGTATGATCTGATTGTTGGCTTGAACGTTTTTTCGAGTCAGAACCAAACAACCATATTTATGTTCATGTAGACGCGTAAAAAAACTGATAAATCTATATATTTTTCTCCGTGTACATTATTAAAAAAACACCCGCTAATTTCATCGATGGGGAACCTAAAGTGCATAACAAAAATATGCTCATACGCTTATGATCTTAGTTTTGTCATGATCTTTCACGTGGAAAAGGAATTTTTGATGAAATATCAATAAGTCACACAAACGCAACCAATTTTCAAATCATAACTTGTGGGGAATCGTGGGCCACACATCTTGAATCACCTATATTTTTATGTTTTTATACACATTCAGAATTTAAAATACGTTTTTCCTATCTGTGAAGTTTTCTTATGCCAAATGAAGAGTTATGAAAAATGTTTTGTCCATCCTATATAAGAAATTTTGCCAAAACGTTCGCGAGCCAGGTTTTGGAATCTATGCGATCATTCACAGCTCTCTTTTTTATTCCATCATCTGAAATTGTCTTAAAATTACGAATAAATTAAGAAATCACAGTTTTGGGTCAACTCATAAACTATACATGTTATTTGGTCAATTTGGATTTGGTGGCCCACGATTCCCCACCATTTTTCAAACTCCAAAAAATATTGCTTTTTTTCAAACAGTCAGAATTTGGGCAAAATAACTTATTAAAAATTTAAAAAAAATACCTTGTGATACCTTGAAAATGTAGAAAACCATACCTTTTTTTATTTTCATATCTTTTATAATATCTTTTATAATAAAGAAGTTAAGGAACAACGAAAAAAAGTGGCCCATGATTCCCCACTCTCCCTTACTATTGCGCTATATTTAGCATTCAGATGATGAAAAGTTAGAAAAAGTACATATTTTTCCTGGAACAAGTATGAGAGAATGATTCCTTAGCTATATCTCGTAACTGGAATGTCTTACAAAGATCAAATGTTCTAAACAATTTAATGTACCGATTTATGTACCAAATGGAACAACAATGCTTAAAGCTAAAAAAAAATTAACAAAATAATTGTTTGAGTTATTGAACTTTGTTTGAAAAATTTCAGAAAATATGACTTAAAGATGTTTTTTTATCACTTTAAAATTGTCCTTACATGGAAAAATTACAACAAAAATATTTATTCCAATATATCAATCATTCGAGTACACCTAGGTTTTTTTTTTACACGGTTTTTTTTTTACGCGGTTTTTTTTTACACGGCTTTTTTTACACGGTTTTCGGGAATTAACACGGTTTTTTTTTACACGGTTTTCGCGAATTAACACGGTTTTTGAGAGAAAATATTCTAAGTCCTTTTCAAAGGAAAACACTTAGAATCTTTTTGAAGTTGGAAAAATCTTATCTCTTAGACTAAGAACATGATACTCGAGACCTAAGACCTGGGACCTGAGACCTGAGACCTGGGACTTGAGACCTGAGACCTGAGACCTGAGACCTGAGACCTGAGACCTGAGACCTGAGACCTGAGACATGAGACCTGAGACATGAAACATTAGAAATAAGACATGAGACCTGAGACCTGGAAGCTGAGACAAGGGATATTAGACTTGAGACCTCAGCATGAGACATAAGACATGAGACCTGAGGCAAGAGACAAGAGCCATGAAACATGAGGCCTGAGACCTGAGACATGAGACTTTGGACCTGCGACCGGAGACAAGCTACTAGAATTAGTACCGCGAGAAACAAATTTAGCCTCGATTTCTACATGCGACCCCTCTAATGAAAGGTTTTGACTTGTAGATGACGAAAAATAGTGTCGCGACTTCGCTAGTACAAGCTACTAGTGTTAGTACCGCGAGAAACTAGTAAAACTCCGATTTATACTTGCGACCCCTCTAATGAAAGGGTTTGACTTGTAGATGACGAAAAACATTGTCGCGACTTCGCTAGTACAAGCTACTAGTGTTAGTACCGCGAGAAATTAGTTTAGCTCCGATTTCAACTTTCGACCCCTCTAGTAAAAGGGTTTGACTTGTAGATGACGAAAAACATTGTCGCGACTTCGCTAGTACAAGCTACTAGTGTTAGTACCGCGAGAAACTAGTTAAGCTCCGATTTATACTTGCGACCCCTCTAATGAAAGGGTTTGACTTGTAGATGACGAAAAACATTGTCGTGACTTCGCTAGTACAAGCTACTAGGATTAGTACCGCGAGAAATTAGTTTAGCTCCGATTAAGACTTGCGACCCCTCTAGTAGAAGGGTTTGACTTGTAGGTGATGGAAAATAGTGTCGCGACTTCGCTAGTACAAGCTACTAGTGTTAGTACCGCGAAAAATTAGTTAAGCTCCGATTTCAACTTTCGACCCCTCTAGTAAAAGGGTTTGACTTGTAGATGACGAAAAACATTGTCGCGACTTCGCTAGTACAAGCTACTAGTTTTAGTACCGCGAGAAACTAGTTAAGCTCCGATTTAAACTTGCGACCTCTCTAATGAAAGGGTTTGACTTGTTGGTGACGAAAAACAATGTCGCGATTTCGCTAGTACAAGCTACTAGGATTAGTACCGCGAGAAACTAGTTAAGCTCCGATTTCAACTTGCGACCGCTCTAGTAAAAGGGTTTGACTTGTAGATGACGAAAAATAGTGTCGCGACTTCGCTAGTACAAGCTACTAGTGTTAGTACCACGAGAAATAAGTTTAGCTCCGATTTCAACTTTCGACCGGTCAAATGAAAGGGTTTGACTTGTAGGTGACGAAAAATAGTGTCGTGACTTCGCTAGTACAAGCTACTAGGATTAGTACCGCGAGAAATTAGTTAAGCTCCGATTAAGACTTGCGACCCCTCTAGTAAAAGGGTTTGCTTTGTAGATGACGAAAAATAGTGTCGCGACTTCGCTAGTACAAGCTACTAGGATTAGTATCGCGAGAAATTAGTTAAGCTCCGATTTGAACCTGCGACCCTTCTAGTCGCAACTCTATTTTTCATCATCTACAAGTCAAACCCTTTCACTAGAGGGGTCGCAAGTCTAAATCGGAGTTTAACTAATTTTGCGCGGTACTAATCCTAGTAGCTTGTACTAGCGAACTCGCGATACTATTTTTCGTTACCTACAAGTCAAACCCTTTCACTTGACCGGTCGAAAGTTGAAATCGGAGCTAAACTAATTTTTCGCGGTACTAACACTAGTAGTTTGGACTAGCGATTTCGCGACATTGTTTTTCGCCACCTACAAGTCAAACCCTTTCACTAGAGGGGTAGCAAGTTGAAATCGGAGCTTAACTAGTTTCTCGCGGTACTTACACTAGTAGCTTGTACTAGCGAAGTCGCGACACTATTTTTCGTCAACTACAAGTCAAACCCTTTCACTTGACCGGTCGAAAGTTGAAATCGGAGCTAAACTAATTTCTCGCGGTACTAACACTAGTAGTTTGGACTAGCGATTTCGCGACATTGTTTTTCGCCACCTACAAGTCAAACCCTTTTACTAGAGGGGTCGCAAGTCTAAATCGGAGCTTAACTAATTTCTCGCGGTACTAAAACTAGTAGCTTGTACTAGCGAAGTCGCGACACTATTTTTCGTCAACTACAAGTCAAACCCTTTCACTTGACTGGTCGAAAGTTGAAATCGGAGCTTAACTAATTTCTCACGGTACTAACACTAGTAGCTTGGACTAGCGATTTCGCGACACTGTTTTTCGTCACCTACAAGTCAAACCCTTTCACTAGAGGGGTCACAAGTCTAAATCGGAGCTTAACTAATTTTTCGCGGTACTAACACTAGTAGCTTGGACTAGCGATTTCGCGACACTGTTTTTCGTCACCAACAAGTCAAACCCTTTCACTAGATGGGTCGCAAGTCTAAATCGGAGCTTAACTAATTTCTCGCGGTACTAACACTAGTAGCTTGGACTAGCGATTTCGCGACACTGTTTTTCGTCACCTACAAGTCAAACCCTTTCACTAGAGGGGTCGCAAGTTGTAATCGAAGCTTATATAATTTTTCGCGGTAATAACACTAGTAGCTTGTCTCAGGTCTAAAGTCTCATGTCTCAGGTCTAATCTTTCATGGCTCTTGTCTCATACCTCAGGTCTCATGTCTTATGTCTCATGTCTCATGTCTCAGGTCTCAGGTCTCATATCTCATGTCTCATGCCTCTTGTCTCATGTCTCATGTCTCAGGTCTCTGGTCTCAGGTGTCATGTCTTAAGTCTCAAGTCTCATGTCTCAGGTCTCATGTCCCATGTCTCATGTCTTAGGTCTCGTGTTTTATGTCTTAGGTTTCTAGTCTCAGGTCTTAGGTCTAATGTCCCATGTCTTTGGTCTCATTCTTCAAGTCTCAGGTTTCATGTCTCAGGTCTCAGGTCCCTGGACTTAGGTATCAGGTGTCATGTCTAAAGTCTCAGGTCTCATGTCTCTAGTCTACATTTTCAAGTCCAGGTCTTGTGTCTCAAGTCTCAGGTCTCAGGTCTCAGGTCTTAAGTGTCAGAACTTCAAAGCTGCAGAATTCGAATGGTCTTTTTTTACACGGTTTTCGGGAATTAACACGGTTTTTTTTTACACGGTTTTCGGGAATTAGCACGGTTTTTTTTACACGGTTTTCGGGAATTAACACGGTTTTTTTTTACACGGTTTTTTTTTACGCGGTACGTATATCAGTGTAAAAAAAAACCTTACTGTATAATATGAACTTTACAATAGCATATTTTCAAAGCAATGGAAATATTTCAACTTTTTTTTAGAAAAAGTTTTCAAAAATGTTGATTATGGGTACATTTGATCCCTTGAGTTCAAAACGGTATATTCTGCTTCTGAATGGATCGTGATCATTACTGATTACGAGATGACTAATATTTATCCAATGACTAATATTTGTCCAACAACTGTCTGAAGAAAAATAATATTTTTTTCTTAATTAAAGAAAATAGCGCCTTTAAGTATGCAATGTCTATAGGGTTGAGACAAAGTTATAGAATTTTCTTCGTCTGACACTTTTAAATTGAGAAATGAGAACAAACATGACCAAAATAGTCAATTGACATCCTATCTTGGGGTTTTGTTTAATTTTTTTCCAAGGATTAGAGCTTCCTGAATGAAGAATCAAGTCTCCTTCAATAGAGAATCAAATCTTCCTTAACTTAAAAAATATCGAATTTTTTTACTCTCATGAAAATGCTTCTAGTGCATCTACGGTTTCAAGTATCGTTCTAATTTTTGGAGCATAGAAATATAAAGTTACATGCTGTCAGAAAATGTAAAAGGGTGCGAGTTTCAATTTTTTTCAAAAAGATATGGTAAAAATAAGAAAAGGGGATCAAGTATCCTCACTCTCCCCTATATATTTTCATTAAATTCGGTTCGAGTTTTTTGCAACATATGTTACCCAAAATTATTATTAAACTAAGCCTGGAAATGGAAATGTCAAATAGAAACTTTTGAAACCATAATGATGCCTACTTTAGCTATCGTGGAGACATCAGCTGAAAATTTAGTTAGCAGCTTTCTGTTGACACCTTATTTTGGTCTCAGTATGCTATAGTTTTGGCCTCGCGATCGCTAAATGTCTCATGTCTCAGGTCTCAGGACTCAGGTCTCAGGTTTCATGTCTCATGTCTTAAGTGTCAAGTCTCAGGTCTCAGGTCACATGTCTCAGGTTTCAGGTCCCATGTCTCAGGTCTCAGGTGTTTTGTCTCCGGTCTCAGGTCTAAAGTCTCATGTCTCAGGTCTAAGGTCTTATGTTTCATGTCTCTTGTCTCATGCCTCAGGTCTTAGGACTTAGGAATATTTTCTCTCAAAATCCGTGTAAAAAAACTGTGTTAATTCCCGAAAACCGTGTAAAAAAACATTGGTGTATTTAATAAGCCCCGCTTACTCTTCAGTTAGGGACGCTGAGCAA
Source organism: Uranotaenia lowii (assembly GCF_029784155.1). Lineage (NCBI taxonomy): Eukaryota > Metazoa > Arthropoda > Insecta > Diptera > Culicidae > Uranotaenia > Uranotaenia lowii. The sequence goes on from NC_073692.1 coordinate 2,979,609, forward strand.
TGAGGCATAGTTTACTGGATTTATTAAGGTGCGCAGAATATGAGACATTACCTAAAAGTTGAGAGCAAATCATAACCAATACACATTGATACTACTTTTTACATTGTATTTGGTTTTATCGCCGCGAATGTTTGCTCTTGGATTTTATAGATTTTTTCGGCGAGTTATATTGCATTTTTTTTCCACATTATATCTCCAATCATGTTTCATTCATAACTATTTTGTTGAATTCAGCGGTTGGTCCAACTGTACATGAAATTTTGTGCGGTCAAGGTATTTTGAATCCTTCAGCGAATCAATTATCGAATAGCAACAAATACAAATAAAATGCGCTCATAAATAGAAATTGTACAAATTAATGTTAAATTATCATCTATATTTCTAACTACAAGGGCTAACTAATTTAGTCGTTGTTTGAGCTACACATCAACGAAACAGCTAAAGCATGTGTTCATTGAGAGACACATGCATATGACTCATTGAATCGCTATTTTCCAGGAAGTGAAGGAATAGGTGGCATAAAGAGAAGGCTCTCTCTACCTCTTTATTTGGAGGCTGTTAGCAGTTGCAGCTGCAGCATACTTTGTGCAATTTTCATTAGAGCGCGTAGATTTTAATCATTATTTGAATTGCTAGGAAATTTAAGAATTAAGAAATACTAATTTAAATTTAAAGTTGAAAACAAAAAGTTAAAAAAAAAGTGTCAAAATTTGATATCTTTATTGCCGCTTGTTTAGTCGAATTTTTATAAGCAGAGCCGACACTTTTAAATGCTCATTAAATATTTATATAGATGCTTTCAGGAACTACATTTTCTAACACACCTAGCTATTTCGATATTGTGTAAGGATAAACACTGATGGACAAAAGTATTTGACATTTGTAATGTTCTCTTAAAGTTTTTCTATACTTTTCACTTTTGATATTGACCTATAATAATTTCAAACTATTTTAGAAACTGTTTCACACAAAAAATATACGAAAACAATTGAATATCTCGAATCACTGTAAATTTAGAGATTAATAAAAGAGCATTTTCTTCAATTTATTTTTGTCCAACGCCCTTTTGCTCTTAGACAGAGAACATTGCTCAGAATCTATTCACATAAAAATATTTGAACATCGCAAACTATTTAGAGTAAAATGCAATGAGTTAGCTTGTGTTGAATACTTTTGTCCATCAGTGTATGTACTTAGCTACATACAATAAAAATAGAAATACTTACTCTTGCTGGGAAAGAAATTCCATTTCCGTAAAATGCTTGTTCAGGATATAGCGGAACCCGACTGTCTTGATCATCCTTCACTAAGTCGTAAGGCTGTGAAGGCATTTTACGCTAATTCCGATCAACTCTTTTCAACTACAGATTCTTTGAGCATGACAGAGTTGATTTGTACACCTTCAGCTGCGATTCCGTAGGTGATGTATTACACAAATTATCTTTCCGATATAAAAAACAACATGCTTGCTCAACACATTCCACTGTATAGATGAAAAAAAAAACACTAAAATTACACCTTGCATTTTGTCTTCATTTTAAGTTCTTAGTATAACACGAACTGATCCAAAGGGCACAAATTGCTTGCCAGCATCCAGATGTTAATGCAGAATATGAAGGTAGAAAGCAAGAAAACCCGAAACGAAATAACTGCGTTTTCACAAAATGAAGTATTGTAGGTGAAGTTACCTTCACGTCCCTTCACCACTCTTTCTGTCGATTAACAAGTAGTCCACGATCATATACAACTCGTATCGTAGCTCATTTTCTCCAATCATCACTCAGAACGCTCAGCATCATGCTGGGTCATTCCTACAGCTAGCAGATTCACATTTCTCGCGAGCCAGGTGTAGAAAGCACGGCCAAAAGAAAAGGTTTATGCTCCCGGGCCATGTTCCGACCCGTCTTTGCTATGTTTCGTTTGAACAAAAACTGGATAAACCGGTTCTCAAGCCCGCGCCGATATAAAAAAAAGCATAAACAAGAAGTAGAATTTAATACATGCTATCTGTATTGTCATATGCGCTCGTTCAGACAAAGAGAAAACATATGAAATATTCTGTTAAACGCAGTACTGTTCTAGTATACGTTTTAATTTAGCCTAATGTTAGTGATCCAGCCACCAACAGATACTAGTGAGTGAACCATCTGTGGAAAGTTGGTCGCTCAAAACGGATTTGAAGTTTTTCAGTCATATCTAGCTCAACGACATGATTGTGTTGGTACATAGTTAGTGCAAATAAGGAAAACATCTCTGAATTAGGAACTATTGAAAATTTCACCTAATTGAAAATCGTCTGATGAAGTACTGTTTGATTTTTTTTTCAATTTTTATTTTATTCATTTTTTCCAGGGATTATTTTTTGGAGATTCTTCAGTTGAAAATGAGTTCTATCAATCAATCAGTATCGGAAATTTGTAAGGACATAAAATTCTATTTATATATCAACTGCCATAACAAATATCGTCCAGAACAGCGAAAATGATCTAAGACTGCCATGATTGAGCAAATCGCGTTCAATCTAGAAAAAATTATTCCACCAAGATATTTCTGTGTCACGATTTGTACTCTATGCACATACAGATAGTAGGCTGGCGGATCTGAAAACTGGAAACGATCGCTTCTTGGAACCGTTAACGCACTTCTATCGATGACTGAATCGAAATGAGTCATTAAATCACGCCTTTCATTATGTCAATTCTATTAAGCAAATACCAATAGCCGAATAGCATAGATGAAATAAAGCAGTTTCCGGTGTATTTTGTTCCAGGTCGACTAGTTATTTTTCTTCGCTTTCCTCTATTCAAAATCATCAAGTGCATATGAATGTAAATGAAAATGCTGAAGCGTAGGATGAACACAAACAGATAATATCGGCACGGTACTCGCTGAATTTTAGTAAAAGTAACACTCGTTTGTTACTGTCTTTCTAGCTAGAGCATGAAGCATTGGTGCACAATATTGTCATTCATTAAAGTGGATCACTCATACAAGAAGCACAGTTAATGCTTAATTCAATTAAGTGTACATCATCACTCCAAACTATTTTTTTCGTGTAACCAAAATTCAATCAGCTATGGTATCTCTCACTTAAGACACTTTACTAAATTGATTTATCTACTTTGTATCAAACTCAAGTAAGATGGATTTAAGCTTTACACACCTATCTTGACAAACGCCAAACAACTGACTGGCTGGAAGAATATGAATGAGAAATGTTGAAGGTGTGGTGTTGAATGAGTTTATGATGATACGGATACGATACGCCGACGAATTTCCATTAGTGTGCGTATGTCCAGGTCCAGCCAGAGCATTATCTCGCTGGCAACCCGCACCCGCAGAGTTGAATGAAACATCTAGTACCACATATATAAGGGTGGCAATGGATGTACCGTAAAATTTCAAAAACCGACCATGGTGACAAAATTGAAAAGTCTGAGTTCAGTTCGTGGAACGAATCTTTGAGCACAAAAATTATACGCTATTACGATCAGAATTTTATTTCACTGTTTTATACTGCTTTTATGGCTTTGAAAAATCATACCTGATAAAAACTTTATTTGGTTTAGTGCACTTATTACAGTCCTCTAGTGCCTAAATGAAACATACAATCGAAAGCATCACAGGTGAAATACTCAACATATTTTGATTGGTTCATCAAACCTATAAACGTTGAGCGGACAAAAAGTTCTGTCTTGTTAATATAATAAAAATTTTGGAAATGCTTTCAAATTTATTTCCAAATGGTTTTATTAAGGCATATTTCACTTATAAATATTTTATAAAAGCACTGAACATCCAGGTACAACCTGACGGTGGACCACAAAAACAGATGAAATTTCGATTTGTAAAAAAATCGCGCAAAGTAGTCAACTTTGAAAAACAGTAAATTCAATTTTTTTGCATCAAAAATCTAAAGACATCAAAATGTTAAAATTAAAATAAATTTTGTAGTCATATTTTTTCAAAAACTCTACCACAGCTCAAACAGTTTTTACTAGCAATCAAATGAAAAGTAGGTTTTTCAGACCACTTTTTTAAACTTTTTGTGACCCTTTAAAAAAATATTTCTTGGCTATGACTCAATGACATTAACTTCAGCTTTCATATGCATAAGGCAAATATTTTTTTAAACGTGTACTATATGAACTTTAGCAGTTTTCCTGAGGCATGCTTTTTCGGATTTTTTTCTTTCATGCTGAATAATGAGAAAACTAGTAGCTTAAGGTATAGAGCGTGTGAGTGAGTGAGGTAGCAATACACTGGCTCCGATTTGTGTTTGTTTTTGTCGGGTACGGTGGAACACTGATCGAGGGAAGAAAACAAATACAGTATAAGTTTATTGCATTGGTTTGACTAAAAAAATATGCCACTGATGTAATATACATATCATTCAATAAAAAACAAGCGTCTTTTAAAAAATAAAAAGGAAAAATAATGCAGTTAAATGCTCAAATAAATTTTAATGAGCATTTGAATCTTCAATTTCAGTAAAATAGTTTAGAACATATTATATATATGTATGTATATACATATTATATATTATATATATGTATATGTATTATATGTATTATATGTATTATATATATGTATGTATATTATATATATGTATATATATATATATATATATATATATATATATATATATATATATATATATATATATATATATATATATATATATATATATATATATATATATACATATATATATATATGTATATATATATATATATATATATATATATATATATATATATATATATATATATATATATATATATATATATATATATATATATATATATATATATATATATATATATATATATATATATATATATATATATATATATATATATATATATATATATATATATATATATATATATATATATATATATATATATATATATATATATATATATATATATATATATATATATATACATATATATATATATATACATATATATATATATATATATATATATATATATATATATATATATATATATATATATATATATATATATATATATATATATATATATATATATATATATATATATATATATATATATATATATATATATATATATATATATATATATATATATATATATATATCGACGAACGTGTTAACTCCATTCCCCTATAGGGATGAATCATCCGACAGGATAAAAATCCCAGAAAAAAAGTTTCGAATGCACCTCCCAGCGAGCTTTTCCAACTCGATTCAGATAAACTTTACCTCGCTATGAGGTAAATTTCACCTCAAAGAGGAAGAGTTGGATAAAGGACTGATTGATGATGATAGGTTTTCGTATTTTTGAGAAAACGTTTGCTTTCTTGTTTTTTTGGTTCAATTTGTCCATAGAGTTAACAGAAAAAGCTAAATATGCTGATTTGCTATTTTTTTCCAAAAATATGAAAATCCCTGAAAATAAAATCCAAAAATATATTATGAAATAAGAAAATGGGATCAAGTATCTCCATTCTCCCCTACTGTTTCAGTTATAAAGCCAGATTCAAGTTATTCGATAAGAGCGTGTTTGAAAGAAAACCATGCATACCTAATATTTATTTCACTCCACGAAGGAATGATTGAGTATGTTGTGCAATAATCGATTCGACCCTATTTCAATTTTAAAACTTTGGAAAGAGTAGTAGCTTGCCAGGCTATTTGCGTTTTTTTTTTAGAATAAATCTTACTACTATTAACATGGGAAAAGTACTGTCTGTTATTTCGAGGCAAGCAAATCGCTTTAATGTTGAAAATCGTGCAGAAAAAGTGATTTCACAGAATAAACCAAAACCGGCTCCTACATTCAGCTCTAATCAAAAAGACCTAGAAAGGATACTACAAGGTAAGTTTAAGACATATTTTATGTATTTTTGATTGTATATGATGTATTTCAATACTTTCAGAGTATCCTGAAATAATAGAAGAGCAAAGCAAAAAACATGGAACTTTAGATGATAATTTAAGGCATGTGTATGTGACTTCAACCGATAAGGTAAATGAAAACATAATTGGAAATCATGTTACATTTTCAAATGTTGTCTAGCCTTAAGTCTCTATACTTATCTAATCTTACGTAGTGTATATCTAATGTTTTTGAGCATTTGTTCTGACTGCATACAGACCTTTTTGTTTTATTAGTACCTAGGTACATAAATATTTATTTGAAACGGCTCATACGATAAGGTTTAAAGATTTTTTTTTAATAAAATTTTTTTTTAATAAACCGCTCTTAATTGTCGATATTTTGGCTTTCTTTTACAGTTTCCTGTTACTAATGTGAAGGATAAACCATTGCCGCTTGATCGCACATCAGTCGAAAGTTTCGAATTAGGACATCTGGAACCCACAACAGTTGCAAAAGGTCGATGTTCGTTACGGCAGGCTATGACGTTTATCTCAAACCATCAGGTGGATCCTAATATATGGAACGTAACAAAAATCGCGAATGATTTTCAGATGAAGGAAGCACTAGTTGAAGATATTTTAAAACACTTCAAGACCTTTGAATTGCATATTCCAACGAAAGTTAGTGAAGGGAAACAACTTCTAGTTAAACCAAATAAAACATAAGCTGCAAATTCCAATCGTTTATTTTGGTTCTATTTAGATAACATTGGGTGGGCAATCATAGAGATTAATAGATTTGTCTTCAGATACAGAGATGACCTTAGAACTGTCTGGACTATATTTAACACCCCAAACTTGATCCTGGTGGTCATTAAATGTATGCACACATTGGCGTTCGGCAACATTCCATATTTTTACACTCTTGTCGCTAGATGACGAAGTGAAGTATTTACCATCGCCAGAGAAAGACACCGATAAGACCCATGATGAATGCCCCGAAAGTGTTCCTACCACGTCCGAATGTGCAACATCGTACAGCTTCATGTGGCCATCATCGGAAGCAGTCAAAAGCATTTGGGAATCAGGAGAAAAACAAAGACTCCGTACCGACATCGCATGTCCCTCCAGCGTCTGGGCTACTTTACCAGCTGCGACATCGAATATGTTAATTATACCATCAATGGCACCACTAGCAATATATTTTCCATCGGGACTCTGCAGGTAAATAAGAAAATCTGTTTAAAAAATGTAACCTCCAACAACATTATCTAAGCGCTAAGCAGACCAACATATTAGTCGCTTGTTCATTTGTGACGATGATGCCAATATTCCGGCTTAACAGTTTTGTTTATTAGTTGTATAACCGAGATACTTACGTATGCAATGCTGAGAGTAAATTTTCCGTTTTGAGGATCCAAAACTTGTTCGACTTTGCCAGTTTCAACATTATACAGAGAAATTTTTCCTTCGTGGGAACCGGAAATTATGTATTTGTTACAAGGAGAGAATGCTACTGTCCATAAATCAACGGGTCCTAATGCTATTTGATTTAGCAATTGTCCTGTTTCGGCTTTCCAGATACATAGACCAGAGTCTAAAGAGCTGCTAGCGATAACTGCGAAAGAAGGCACAATTGAATTTTTGTCATTTTCTGCACAGAAAACTTACCTTCTCCGTTGTTGCATACATCCACAGAAACCACTCCAAGGGAATGACCAGTAAACGTGTTTCTTAGTTTGAGTTTATTGTCTGTTACATCCCATACTTTAACTCGGTCATCTAATCCGCCGGTTACGACGAAATCTCTAAACTGTTCGATAGGCCTATTACTGAAGCTGTCACGGGAATTGTCCATGCTAGCCTCGTCATCCTCTGCACTAAGTTTGATGCGGCCCCACGCACAGGACCAAATGCTTTCTTCGTGAGCAGTTTCTTCCTTGTGCATTAAAGAGTACTTAAACGAAAAAAAACATCAAGGCAAATTAAAAATCAGTATTATTAATCATAAAAATTTGCTTACCATTGTAATAAAATGTTTTAATTACGAAAAGGACTTGTCACAAAGCGTTTACTCTTTGTTTTTAAACTGACTTGTTTTGAAGGCAGACCGGCGTTGGGTTACACTTTGCTCTAGCATAACTCATTATCTGAGTATTCAATGCATATCTTTAAGTTGGTTCATCAAAATAGATTTGTCTGGTAATGTTCGTTCAAACAATAAATACCTATATAGGTATCATCCGTTATTATTCTCTTCTGATAACATTAATAGTAACGTGCATATTGCGTCATGGCTTAATGTGTCTCTGCTAAAATGAAAAAAAAAAATACTATTTCTGGAAGATTCGAAAAATCTTCTAAATACCGAATTGATAAATTTAACGCGCTGGAATGATAAAAAACTTTTAAACTGGAAGATACAATTAACGGTCCTAAAACAAATTGAGGTTTTTTGCAACACGCCCCAAATTTTCTGCTGTCACGTCAACACACGTGGTTGAATTCGTGAAAAAATCTCCTGGTTGAATTCGGGTCGAACTCGTGAAGTTGGAAATGGAGAAGGTCGGATCAATAGGCGACGGTGCCAGCTTCGCCGGAAATGGTGAGAATCCTTAAATATTCAATAATTATTTACGAGCAAAATTAATGCTGCTTCCAAAACAATGATCTTTCAGGGAAGCCACGGAAAGTCACCGGAGGAAGATGGAAACCTGGCGAAATTTGGCATTCCAACGTCCGATAAGCGAAGCCGCGGAACAGCCATAGCGTCAAACAAAAGTTGGATCGCACGGCCGTGGGAAAACTCAGTGTGTGAAAATTGTGTTTCGAGATGGAACTACCGACGAACGTGCGGATGATTATTTTGTGAAAGTGCTATTGAAAAGTTTTTTTGAAAAAAGCTAAATTACACAATTCACAATTTTGCGCGAAAAAATGCTTCAAATAAAAAATAATGTGAATGTTTTTTTAATCCAAAAATTTTAATTAAATTAGATAGAATAACCAAAACCCCAGTATGATTTTGAATATTATAACTTTAAGTTCACGATATGCGGTATCGTCATCATTTTATGATTGGATGATTAGATAAAGATAACACGTATGATCGATCCGTTTTAGAACGAGTAAAAAAGGCAAAAAAATGAATGGTTACTCTACTTAACGACCCGTTCCCTGTATCGTAAAGTGCGTCCAAACAATACCATCTCATGAAAAAATGATAAGCCTTATCTTACATTAATAATCCAAAACTATAGAAGTAATCTTTCGGGTGTATTGGGAAGAAGATAATGGGAATAGTCACTGTATAATACTGATTTATGCGGACGGGTACTCCGTCTACCCAGGTAAACACTTACTTTTTATTATATTTTCTTTGATATAATGCCAGGTGTTGAACCTGGCATCCCTGCTTCTGGAGGATTTAAAATGGGTAATGATGCACTCTAATCTGCCTTATTGTGCATTGCGTTTTCCAATAAGAACGACCACAAAGAAGATGTCACGCGTAAAAATTCACATATAGCATAAGTGTATTCTTCCTCCATCGTACATCAATTTGTTCAATTTATCATGTTCGGATCAAAATGCTACGGTTTTATACTAATGTATTGCAGTACTGTTTGTTCTTTAGCGTGGGGAATGATGCAGAATTTGACTCACAGTAAGTATTCATATAAGATTGAAGTTTTTCATGGTTGAATATTTTTCATTGGTCTTTTCAGCCATCGAATGTCAGTCAGATATGCTTAATCAATGTCCACCAAATTCTTTGTGCGACGATGGGTCATGTGTTTGTATGAAACAATTTACGCACAATCCGAACTATATCAGGCAAAAAACTGGGGAATATTGTTTGTTAATAGAAGAAACCACGACGCCATCGTCCGCTCTAAACAAAACCCTGTCTGTTGGTCATATTTTTAAAGAGCATCCCGAACCGCATCATATAATAGGAGGCATATTCATACCTATCAGTGCAGCACTTATCCTTTTGCTAGCAATAGTCATGGTTAAAAAAATGCACATTATCCAAAGGATTCGGCAGAGACTTCATTCAAATCGGGCCAGAAGACCGGCATATGAAGATGTTGTTTTAGGTAATGATTCAGATGATCCTCCACTTATTTAAACCAATAACATTTCTTAAAGTGTACTAAACCAAGTTTTTATTAACTTTGCAGTAGGCTATGAACAATAATTCCAAAGATACAAGGATTACTTATAAGTAGACCTATGTAAATGAAAAATCACGGATTTCATCTAACTTGTATTCCTATAATTTTATGCGATTGTCAACTGTAATTCTAAGTTAACAGAGAAATGTATATAATTTTTTTTGTAAATTTATTCACTGTATATTTAAACTATTGATGATCATCACTGTACATATCGTGCATATCTAAATGTAGACTAAAATTATAAATTCAATTGAATTTTTAATTTGATTAAAATTCAATAACGTAAGCATTAATGTGATTTATTATGATACTGATTGTATGTGTAACTTTAGTGATGAGCAATGTCAGAATGAACTAAATAAATTTTAACAAACATGATCGTTTGTTTTTCAAGTCCGACAGTCCATCGAAAAAGCGTAATTGATTACACAAGGCAACTTAATTCACATTTTTCTTGGGTGTAAAGAATTTAAGAGCTGATTTTGAATAAATATGGGAGCGCTGATTCCAAATACTTATCTATGTAATAAGTTGTTTTTTCCGTAATTTCTTGTTTTCGATAAAACTTTTGAAAATAGGGTAAACATTCGTTAAATAAATTTGTGACCTTTTTGCAAAACTATAAAATATAACAAAAATTTAGAAACTAAAGTTTTTATACTGAAGATCACGAGTAATTTTGACTTCTGTGGACAAAGCAGTTTTCTTGCTATCTATTTCTTTCAATTCTGTAAAGAACGGAAATTTTGATGACATTTAATTTAGGATTTTAATCAAATGAAATCTTTTATATGTATTTCCTGAAGCATAAGTCATATCGTTTTGCAGTTGTCAACGAAATTGTAAAATGAGTCAAAATATTCAATGACTTTCTTGAATGATGTCAGAAAAAGTTGTAATGTTATCTATTCAAATTTCTAAGAATTGTAGAATTTCATTTTTTTAAAGCGTTCTATTTTTGAAACTAAATGTCTAGGCAAGATCTGAATTCTTGAATAAATGAAGGAAAATAGAGTTTAAAAAAATGTTTGTTCTTGGTGGGTTGTTGTCAAAGATTTTTTTTTATATTTTAAAGCTATACAATTTTGGCCTTACTTTTAACATAGCGGGCCAAGTGGTAAAACATAAATCAAATTTACAAATCTATATTGCATTAATTTTACCTAAAATTTAAAGCCAAAACTAGAAGTGATACACAAAATCTGACGAATGCAGTGAATTCAGAACGCAAAAATCTTCCAAAATCAATTATTAAAACAAACGCACCAAAAATGCTGTTCCCTTTTGTTATGGTGAATAGATCAGGTCTCTTGTTAAAGGTTCAGGTAGTTCAGCTCAGTTCCTGAAAAAGAAAAAAATAATAATACCTACTGGTGAGATTCTTAAAATACAGTAGCATTTACAAAAAAGCAAACAGATCTGCCTTAGATCTGTCCAAAGAATGTAATTTTGGGTATCTTTTGGATGAAAGTGATTAAAACATGTTTTTGTTAGTTGTTCTTGTGTGCAGTCAGTTGTTTTAGGTTTACTTTATTAATTGTTGTAAAGAAATGATACTTTCTACTAAATGTGTCTAATTCGTAATTGAATTTGTTCAAAAAGATTTATAAATCAGTTCATTTGTAAAAATATTCACTGTATAAATTTATTGAGTTATAAGTTTGTAAGAATGATTTTTTTTGTACGTTAGAGGATAAATATTTGAGATATAAATCTTTGATAGTTCACAGAAGCAACAAATTATATTAGTATTCTTTTAATTATAAACGTTTATTTTTGCAATCTTTATAATGCACTTGTTTTGTTTCATATTTATAAATTTTATTTCTTAGAAAACATTATTTAATTTCAATTATACAATTATTCATATATTTATGATTCTAATAAAGTATTTCTTCGATATTCCAACCAACAAATAATTTTAGCTTAGATCACAATTACGACGCCGAGAGCCAAAATTTAACCAATAGTAAGAAGTTTATATGGAATTATATTTCACGTTTGTTGATGTTTTTTATCAAAACTCATGTTCTCTAACCTCTGAGAAAGTTCACGTTCATTATTTTTATAATGTTCATTGAATTACTTTTTGATGATCTTAGATATTTTACATTTTTTAGACGAATTAGGACATGGGTGCTTTACCTAATGACTGTTATAAATAATAGTTATGAAAATGAAATGACATTAAATATAACACAATAGTTAAAGTTTTTTGCTGATCAACTTTTGTTATTGTTAATAGAAAAATAGCAATAACCTATCTATTTGAATGTGAATTTTTCGCATGGATTGGTTGTTTTACTCCAGAAAGATAGTTTTTGTTGTACTCGAAGTTCAATTAACAAATCATTCTCTAAAGGTTGTATAAAATTTTTAGACGCGCAAGCAAGACATGCTTTCCATGAATGATTGCCGTGAACTAATCATGTTTAAAATTCAATAATAAAGTTTATGAAGTTGATTTGTTGATTATAAACATTTTTTTATCATAACCCGTTCTTGTTGTCTGCGAAATTATAGTTTTGGTTATCGTTACTATACTATTCCATGGATTTGCTGTAAAAACATCAGGTCAAAGGTATACTTTAAACAGATTAAATTTTTATCTCAAAACCATTAAAAATGACAAAGCTGAAGTCTAAATTCCGGGATGAATACCGGAAAAAGTGTGCCCAAATAATCACAAACTGATTTAAAAACTATTCTTTTTTAAATCAATAATGTTAACCGATAAAAATTTCAAATTTTCTTTTTTAATTCAATGCCCGAGAAAAACAAAAATAAAACAAATAAAACAAATAATAAAACTAAGTTATTACAATTGCAAAATTAATTTTCGTTTGCAAATGGTTGTAATATTTGTATGTCTTATTATATTTCAGTTGAGTTCATATGATTGAGCTATACTCTACTTTGATGAAATACAAGAGAATAATAATTCAATAAATGTCATACTATCAACCCTAGCATTATAAATCTCGATATAGATTTCCTTAACTTAAGCCGTTATGCTCCAAATACCATTGGAATAAAGTTTTTTTTCCATAATCTTTAGATTTAAAACATATTTAATTCTTTTGAGATTTTCTTCATCATGCACCTTACAGTTTTTATTAATACATCGCATAAAATGTAGTATAGTAGCTTTGAGTATTTTCCTAAAAACATTATAAAAGAATGTATAACAATGCACATCAATCAGGACAATAATTTAATGGATTTCATTTCTGTTTAGAATGTTATATTTTAAATTTGTATTGTGTGTCAACGTGCGTATAAAAACGAAACATTTATTAGACAATGTCCACAAAAACACTCCGATTCCGAAGAGAGTATTCAACTTGTTCCCAAATTACATGTTCATTCATATACAGTGTACATAAGGCGTTATTTATACAAAAACATAACACTAAAGTTTGTTCTCCTCGATTTACATCCACTCGTTTGTAATATTATTTTGGAGTTTATCTTTAATCTGTTTTTTTTTGTTCTTAGAATGTACCTTAGAACCTTACGTCAGAACAGTTGTTAACCTTAACGCCTAACAATTGCTCACCAAACGCTACATTTGTTGTTAGGATTCATTGGAGAACCCAATGGACAATTATAAGCATCAGCGAAATCCTTGGAGTTCGAAAGCGGGCCAATAACTCTGATGATACCTGGTGAATGTACCGATGATCGAATCTTTGTAAGAGCATCTTCAGGTCGCATTGAACCACACCATATTTGTGCATAGTTCAGGAAAAATAGCTGATCATGTGTCATGTTCATTCCTGGGAGTTCCAGCTCCGGTCCATGTATGCTCACCCATTTTCGATATGCCTGAAAATATTATTTTCTATTATTTTTCATCACAATGTTAAACAAAGCTCATACTCTAAAAGATTGCTTGAGGCCACCGTTATCAGCAATATTTTCTCCCTGTGTCATCCTTCCATTCATGAATAAATTAACCTCATTTATTTTATACTTGGAGTACTGATCAATTATACATTGGGCTCTTTCTCTGAATGATTTAATCGTAGAATTATTCCACCATTGCATCATATTGCCATCTTTATCAAATTGTCGTCCCTTATCATCAAAACCGTGCGTAATTTCATGTCCAATAACAACTCCAATGCCACCGTAATTCAAAGATTTGGGGAAATGTTGGCTGTAAAATAATGGCTGAAGAATACCAGCTGGAAAAACTATTTGAGAGAAAAAAAATGTTTTAAATGTTGAGTTTATTTCAGGAAGTTTTGTACCTATATCGTTTTTGTTTGGATTGTAGAATGCGTTTACAACTGCTGGTTCTGTTGCCCATTTATCTTTATCAACTGGTTTTCTGAGCAACTGGAGGTTCCGTTCTGCATCCCATTGCAAAATATTGAGGATATTGTTTATAAAATGGTCCTTGAAAATAGTGAGCTGGAATGTTAATATAAATTCAATTATGAATTAAACAAGTTGAAATGCAAGAAGAACCTTCATATACTAATTGTATATGCTTAACGCTAGAATATTTCAAAAAAAAAATATTTTGATTTCTTTCGCGTATTGAGGCGGTCAATTGACGGGTTTGAACTTTAAATGATTATTACACGTAATATATTTTTTTCGCAAATTTTACTATTGGAGTATTTTTAAAATGCAAGTATTTTTTCATTGTGATAATTTTTCTAAGTTTTGATGTTTTAGAATAACGGATGTGGTGTACATGTTTATACCGCGAGCGGTCAAATGACGGCAAACACTTTTTAAACTTTTTTGTTTTTCAACCGATTTCTACGAAATTTATAGTTATGGAAAGCTCGCAATGTGACTCAGATCATTTTCAGCTACAATAATTGACTTTAAAGTAATTCAAATACGAAGAAATAAAAAAAACATGTTACTTAGGCACTGAGTGAAAAATTTTCGAGCTCTCAAGAACTATTTTACAGCCTTTTCCCGAAGCAAGTTAAAAAAAAATCATCGACTTTGAATAACTTTAATATAAATAACTGTAGCTGAAAAAGAATCATATTTGAGTAACATTACAAGCTTTCCAAAACTATAAATTTTGTAGAAATCGGTTGAGAAACAAGAGGGTTTTAGAAAAAAAAATGTTTGTCGTCATCTGACCGGTATGAATAGGTACATACGTATATACCAAGTGTCCGTTTAGTGTTAAGCGGAGTTTTTCAGCAAATAAAAAACATTCTTTTCTGTTTTATTAACATTTTAATAATTTCAAAAAACTCATACGCAAACTAAACAGAATAAACATGCTACGACAAAAACTAAAATGGAGTCTCCTATTTTTCACAGAAGGAAAATTGTGAACTGAGCTAAAATCGAAAACTGTGACTGAGCGAACTGAGCACAGATCCGAGATGAGGGAGGAGTTCGGAACTGAGTATCTTTGGTGAGTGTCCTCTCAGGGCTCTCAGGACGAATCATTGTCGCTCTCATGAAAATGCTTTTTTGGTTTGCTATACGAGGCATAGTCGTTTTGTAAATACGCGCGGCGAAACTTTTGCTTCGCTGGTTTAGGGGTTAATGCTTCTGCTTTAGGTGTTAAACGATAGTGGTTCGATTCTCGCTCAGCAAAATGTGAAAAAGTAATTTTTTTTATTCGATTTTTAGTTTACACGTTTGTTTAATTTACGTAAGTACAGTCAAATAGGAGCCATGGGGTACCGGACCCAATTTACAGATAAACAAGTGTACAACAGGACGATGCTTAGAGCTGCACACTCGAAAGTTATTTGAAAACTCAGAGCCGTGTCTGCCATGTTCGATATAATATTTCATATATGTACGTGTTTAGGTATCATTATACTTACATTTACATATTCCTTTTCCAAATCTTCTGGATTTGTCAAAATTTCTGGATATCCTATTCTTTCATTCATGGCATTTGCCTTTTCTTTGGCTACAGCTCTCGTTTCATTATCCATCCAGTGAATGTCCGCCAAAAGTTCATTAAACGCTTCCCTTATTGTATGAATCATTTCCAATGCAGTTTCTTTACTTTCTTGATTGAAATTGTCACGTATGAACAATGCGCCGACTGCCATACCTAACTTTTTATTCGTCCATTCTACACATTGCGACCACCGATGGCGTTCAGATTGAATCCCGAGCAGGATTTTTCGAAACTCCACTCTCTCTTTCTGATAATCGTCGATCATGTGAGTCATCATAGACATCACGAATCTCCAGATGGCGTAGTTATGAATTGTTCGCTTGTCGGTTTCATTTAGTATTCGACCCATTTCCACCAAATACGGCATTGCATAACTAACTATAGATTCATTTTTTTCCAATTTAACATTCCCTAGAGTACTCTAAAATAACGATATTCTATACAATGAAAGCTAAATTTTCAACTATGTAGTTCTTTCAATACCTGTAAATATTCTTCCCAGTTGATTTGTGGCACTTCATTTTGTAATTGTTGCAGTGTTATTTTTTTATAAATTGCACTTGTGTCGTGCCTATCCGCTTCAGGAAGTGATGCATTAGCCAAACGAACTTCAAAATTAACCACATCTAATAATTCCTTAGTAGCTGTTTTTTGATCAGCCCCCAGCAGAATTGCTATTTGCGTCATATAGTGATGATATGCTTTAAGGTCTCCTGCACTGCTCTTTTTCAAATAATAGTCCCTTGAGGGGAGAGCTAAAACAAGTTGATCAATCTTAAAAGAAAAAAAAGTATTATGCTATAAACAGCCAAATAGATCAATAAAGGCTATAATGCACCTGCAATATGTTCACGGAAGAATTTTTATCGTCTGCGCCAACATAAAGTTCTACCAAAACCGGTTCGCTATAAACTCCCCTGAGCAGCCCAAGAAGATGTTCAACGCTTGTGTTTGGAGGAATCCATTGTTTTTCAATAACTGGCCAACCTCCAAGTGTTTTAAGAACCTGACGCAATGGTTTAATTCCAGTTTTTCGAATTTGTTCTGCAAATAAAAACAGTTTATTTATTATTCATAGTAGAATTACAAATACGCGTTTTATGTGTACGTATTGTTCCAAACAAATTACTAATTAAACGTTTTTCGCAAAAAAAAGTTGGATTTTGGAAAAAGTGTTTTTTTATGGATCTACATCTACATCTACATGATTGGCATGACTATTGAATGAACTAAGAAATGAATGTTTAATTTGTAATTAATTGTAATTAATGAAAATTTTGAAAATAACATTAAAAAAAAATAGAAAAAATGTGTCTGAGTTTAAAGTTATCATTAGTTGTGAAACATGACATTTGTGTGTACTTAGTCTACCTATCACATGATTTTTTTTAATATTTCAGTTCTGTAAATGTTTTCTTATAAATAGATTGACTATTTGATTTTCAAAAATTATGTTACAATTTCTACAATATGTATGTGTTTCTTTTTCTTTCCAAAATCGACGTAAAGCATAAGTATTATCTGTACTCTAAGATCGTATTGATAGCATAAATTGAGACGTTCTAAAACAACGTAATAGGAATGAACTTCTCGCAGTTATCGATAAGCATGACAGCGAAGTTCAATGCCTTATTTAGGTCATATCATCTTTGTGAAAAGCACCTATTCTTGTTAACAAAAGCGTTCAACAGTTGTTTTATAAAATGATCTGGTATGCTTTGACATTCGAGCATTTTGGAAGATTTATTAAAAAATCAGGGATTTTGATACTTATTTTAAACATTTCCTTTTCAAAAGGAAAATGATAAATTCTACAATACACATATTGTTAAAAAAAGAAAAAAAAGTTTGTTGTTTCCATCTTTAGCAACTAATGCATTAGAGCATTAGTTTTTTTATGTGATTACTTACGTAGATCCATGCAACTTTTGTAGAAAAGTTTCGCCTTTATTGTTGCTTGATTATCCCGTGAATCGATTGTTTCCTCTAGAACACCTTTGAGTATAACTTGCTGCTGATCTGCGAGGACCTAAATAGATTGTAGAAAATATGAAATATTATATAGGTATATATACCAACTTTTTCTTATTTGTGCTTATAAAATACAGTTAAAACAACAGATTTGCTTGAGGTTTTTCACCTTGTACAAATTTTGAGACTCAAATTTTTTAATCTTTCGTATATCCTGTACTGAATACACAGATTTGTTCTCACATGATCAGGAAAGAGGTAGACTTAAAAGCGACACGTTATTCAATTAAACATACGAGCAAATTGTGCCAATTTTTAAGAATACAATTTAACTTAGATTCTGCAAACAGAACATGGTTTAGAAGTTTAGAACATAAAATTTTGTTATCTTATTTTTATCTCCGCTGGGATATATCCTATTAAAGTTTATTGAAAATCGACAAATTTAATTCCAAGGTGGGATTGTTAAGACAGAAATGAAAGTATTGGGTACATATGTATATGCAGGTGGAAAGGTCAATACTAGTGCGATTTGAAGAAAAAACTTCGGTGAAAATGTGAGCCAGGGCGTTTGTTCTTGAGGCTTGAAAATATTCATTCATTCATAAGGATGGTGGAATTTCGCTAGCTCAATCAAAGTTTAGCGGCAAAGTTGAACCGCTTACAAAAAGTTAGCAGACTAATAGGCAATAAGCGAATTAGCGCCTTTGTTCCGAACACTGTGAAAAACTGATATTTTAGTGTGAAGTTGCAATCAAATAAAGCGGGTGCTTCCGAATTTTTGAACATCATAATTATTAACATAAAACCTGAGTTGTAAAAGCTGTTTCTAAACCTATAGTTTCTTTATTTTGAAAAAACACTTTTGGAATTAAGGGAAAATTAACATAAAATAATAAAATGATTTCTTTTACCGCATGAACATGTTCTAAATTAGTTTTATTGTCATGAAGTTTTGTGATTGGTACTCTTCAAATCAGTCGAGGAACCAATATATACAAAAATATATTTTTTTAAAGTTATGCTTAAAAAGCTTAAGTTTCCGGTTGTAAGGAAGTTTCCGTTATACAACTCGTTGCAAAACTCAACTTTACCCAATTTGGCAAGTACGATTAGTGCTGAAAAAATCTTAAATATGCTAATTGTTGTAAGAATCACTACTTTTTTACCTTGGATTCTAGCTTTTAAGTGAATCTAAGAATGATACTTTCTTAACATTTTAAGTACTTACCTCAAAGGTGCTAATAGAGCTTCTATCTTCTGGAATCACATGCTTTTTATTCCAAGTTCCACAAGCAAATTGAAAAAAATCTACACAAGGATCCACTGAACGATCCATGGCCGCTAGTAATGAAGATGCTGAAATGAAAAAAAATTAATCCGGCTTGTAAAAAGTTCGTAATTTTTCCCAACCTACCTGTTCTAACACATTCTTCAGCTAGACATACTGGTCTGTAGGGAATCTTTCCAACAGTAGAAAGGTCATTATTGAAATCTTCAGAATCACATTTGTATGTTTTACACACTGTATATGTGATTATGAATCCAATCAGTATACCAGTTGATATAAGCATTGAGCTTATAAAAACAATCCATAGTTTATTGTAGTGAGTTGGTATGCTCCAAATGGGCATCTTGCCCATGTATTGTTGCTGAATCGAGGTCTTCGCTGTTGTACCGGGTGTAAAATTAACGACAACAGATTTACCTTTTTCATCAAACACGGAGCCTTTTTTACTACTGCTTGATTCTTCTACATTTTCTATTGATTTGGCAGAATCATTTACAATTTCTTCTTTGTCACATGCGAAAGCAAATCCATTCACTGGATCATAATGCTTCATTTTCTTTTTTTCTAATGAAAGATTGGAGTTTTGATTACCATCAAGGTTTGTTGTGTTATCTACCAGTGACATGCTCATTTTTTGATTTCGAACAATGTCATCAAAATAGTTCACATATAATTCCTATAAAAGAAATAAAAACAGCTATTAAGTTTCTTCCATACGAACACCAATCGTTATTCAATGCAACACTCTTTTATTTTGCTATCTTAAACTTCAATTTATAGACGTTTTTTGTCGGCTGAATGATACCATATGGAAGGTTTGCCGAATAGTTCAGATGAAGTATTCATTATCCTATTACCAACAGTCAGCATCATCACATTATAAAGCACGCGTGATTCCGCTTTGATTGTGCCGGATAAATGTGTTTATTTGCAATTCACAGATTGTACACCAAAAATTAAGCGATAAACAACGATTCTTATCAATATAAATATTTGGTACACACATCGGATTTTGTATATTTATTCCAAATCTACTAATGATGCTCACGTTCTCTCAGAACATGCGCCTGAAGGTGGGAAATTCACAAAAGTGACAGCTGAAGTTAAGGATATTTTTCATTTGTTCCAAAATTTCACGTTGAAGGCACAATTACTTGTTCTATTCTTTGATACTTCTTTAGAGAAATTATATGCACTCTTGAATCCAATCGAGTATACAGTTTTTACAATATAAGCACAAATTTTGGTTGTTTTTTGTTAATTCCCATCGAACAATCCTGTGTCACCTTCCCGTATCAACGTTCTGGTCTATACTATGCTACAGTTTCATTTGCCAATGTTCGGAGAGCAATTTTTGGCAAAAATTTCGTGAATCTCTCACAGAGCACATGTTGAGCTGTATGTTTACATTTCTCTCGTTCGTGGGGAAAAGAAAGGTATACCTATGTTTTAGTTAGTGATGCTTCTTCGACTATTTAAATGGTAAGAGCTACTAGGAAAGTTTTCGGCGGAAAGCAAAAAAAAAACGAACATATTATAGGTTACAAAACAAGATTGTACGGCTTGATGTGTCTAATTTCCATATTACATTATAAACAAAAATGAAAATACTTGAAACAAAATATTTTTTTGCTCTAAAGCATTTGATGAAAGGCTGGCGAACAATATGTGCTTACACCTTAGAAGTGATTAGAGTTTCAAAAAGGTTAAAACTGTTTTTTTCAATCCCGAATTCATTGCAATAAAGGAAACAATGCAGTTTAATGAAATTTTTTTTTGCTGCATTTTTTAATTTTATAGTAGGTATAACTGAAAAAACGTCCACATAAGAAAATCAGTAAAATACGTTTTCCCGTAGAATCATGGCATTTCCAACGTTACAAAGCAATTTTTTGCGAATGAAAATTACAAAATTTGTCAAAAATACTGAAACCTAATTTTTAATTCTGAATTGGAATTTCGAATCTAAATTTTAAATTTTGATACTGAATTCATTTTACAGGCTATGGTACTGCCACTTCTACCCAGGTCCTCCTAAACAATGAGATGTTGCGGGGTAAAGTATGGTGTACGTTACGTTGATAAGTTTTCCTCGAAAAAAATGCTTATTATCGTTTTTCAATGTCGGGAAATTTTCTCATAACTTTTCTATCCATCCTTATCAATTTTCAATTCTGATATTCTTTCTCCAAGAATACATACATTTCTCTGACATCTCGAAATTTATAAAGCAAAATTACCCAAATCAATTAAACGATGGTTAACTTATCTTTAAAAAAAGAAATCTGAATTCTGGACTCCCTCTCTAACGGTGGGGTGACGGAAACGAGACAAAAGGCTACTGTGCAATTTTTTTTGCATATTGCCAGAACTTATCAAGTATGGAGCCAAATATATCATGTTTCGTTATTTATTAATGTAAAAGTTGATAGGGCAATTTGAGATGCTGAGAAAACCAATTGTAGACAGTTTCTGAAAAAAGAGGAAATATTATTTCGGAAAATAAGAATATACAGTCAACTTAATGTTCACAGATAATCATACCGATTTTACATCAAAAGTTTTAAGGTTGATGAGACATCAAATTGCTGGAGTCATAAAAATTATTGGTTTCTCCAGTTATTTTTAAATTTATAAAATCATGGGATTTTCACCATACTAAGAAAAGGGGTAAGTTGCAACAAACTTTGTTTTAAATGGAAAATCGAATGAAAACGTTTGGAGATTTATAGTTTTTTGTAGGTACATATATTTGTGATGTCATAACGAGGAGTAAGCCATGATTTTTGGGCATCGCACGCGTTTTTGTTTTCGTCCATGATTTTTTTAATCAAATTACAATAAAACTAGAAATTTTAAAATTAAACAGTGGAAAATGATAGATTAAGTGACTGGTGGTTGTTCCCGGAGTGCTTCGTACTTTGTTTCGGCATGCTGAATCCTGGTTGGGGGAGTTCGAAAGGCATTTTAAAGTCAGCTGCTCCGGACTAGAGGAAAAGTTTTTTAATCGAAAACTTCCAAGACTTATTTGGTGAGCTCAAACCTTTTTTATAATATTAAACGTTATTTTCCTAATACACATTGGCATTAGTTTAGTGTAGCTTTTTTTAAAATTATGCTGTAGGGATTTATGTAATCCATATGAAGCGTTTGGTAGAGAACTCCACGCTTTATTCATCCCCTTGCTCCAGAATCTTTTGCGGAAATTACCACATGGTTGGCCTGGCCGTAGTTATCTCTGAAATGCATGTTTTATGTAACAGAGATAACGTTGAAAAGAAAAATGAAGGACGCAAGTCTTTTCATTTTCCAGGCTATGTTGGTAAAATAAGAATAAGAATAAAAAGGTACATATATTTGTGATGTCATAACAAATGAAACACCAATTGCAGTATTTTTGGTTCTGCTCGAATTAAATTTTATCTTCTTTCTGTCAAAAATGTTTTTAAAGAAAAAGCATAAGGGTGCTGCATCCATTTCTTCTTCTTCTTCTTCTTCTTCTTCTTACATCATCATGACCTAAACATGTAGGCATCCAGGAAAATGGAAGACTTGCGTCTTTCATTTTTCTTTTCAGCGTATTATCTGTTACATATTTGCATGCATTGCAGATTCTACTACGGCTAGGTAAACCATGTGATGAAAACTGCTAAAGATACAGAAACAAGGGAGGAATCAAGCGTGGAGCCAAACGCTGCATATGATATTTAGCTAAAATTTATAACTATTGATTGATTTGTAATTGGGAAAAATCTGGGACGGATTTGGGTTAAAGGAGTAATTTTAAAAAGAAACGATCAACTCCAAAGGTTTCCGCTGGTTCTATCTCATTATTTTTCCTGGTTCCGGTCATCTTAAAACTGGTTGCATTCACATGTTCTCAACATCACTGTTCCCTCAATTTCAACCTCCTAACATCAACCGCCAATTGGTTTTTCGCGTTTACCTTAGAACGTGATTAGAAGGCTTTGCCAAGAATAAAAAAAAACTAATACGTTTGTTTTTTTCCGTTCTTCTACTCGAAGAAATCTACATGAGCATTTAAGAGAACCAAAATTTTAACGGAAATACACTATCGATTGATGAACAATCATAAGATCATTAATATCCCTCCAACCGACACTTAACTTATTTGATTTCAAGTTTAAAAATCACGACGTCTAGAAGTAGAATTCCTTTTTCTATAACCAACGATTGATTTTCTTCTCGCACGATTCGCCAAGCACAACAGAACACCAAATTTAGAAATAAAAATCATCTATTATTATTTGGATGCATTTCAATCACTTACAATATGTATCTTTCTAAACAGAAGTCCCAAAAACACCTAAAATTCACAAAAAAAATGATATTCGCCCATAAGAGAGCTGCATACATTTAGGGGTAAAAAATAGTACACAAAATTCTAAAAATTAATGTTTGGAAGGATGACTTTTGAAATAAACAAACGCGTGAAGCATATTCCATATTGCATCATATTCCATATTGCATCATATTCCAGCATATGGAAACGAAATTTAAAAGGTGATCCTTTGATTTGGATTTCAATGTATTCTATCCCAGACTGGGTAACTGAACTATAAAAATATTTATAAAAAAAAAAATGGTGAATATTTTTACACCAACAGTGTTGGTCTAGGATAATAAAAGCAATATAAAGTTTGTAGGTGATATCATTAAGGCAAACCGTCATACTGGGTAAAAATGTGTACATCGATTGCTTGATTTTTCAAATTTTCTATGGGAAACAAAATCTTTAAAAAACTATTTCTAGATGTGAGAAACTATTTCATCATCATTTTGTTACCATTCAATGATAACTTTATTACATCATATCAAAATAACAATTGAATAACAAAAATAATGATTTAATAAGTTATCTTTGTATTGCATTTCGATCCGCAAATTAAAACTTCCATATTGAAGATGTTGCTTCTGAATTATGTTTAAGTTTAAGATTTACAAATTGATCAAAATTTTAATAATTTTCACAATTATTTTTTTGAAAGTAAGTATAAGCACACCGGGTCAGCTAGTTATCCTATTTTTTTACCTTTACTGGAATTATTTTGACGGCTGATTGATTGAAAAGTACAGGTTTTAAAACCATTTTTATGTAAATAAATGAAAAAAAAAATATTCGTATGTGCAACATATTGCTTCTTACTACAGCATACTTTTGCAAAAAGGGATATTTTGAACTGGCTACAGTCAAAGCATGTTTTTTGATTTTTTAAGACATTGAATAACATTGAAATTGCGGGTGAAACTCCTATCAAAAAGAAAAGAGAAAAAGATAGGTTTCCAAAGCTATGATTTTTAAAAAATTGCTTGCAATACAAGAAAGATAAAGCGATTATTAGCGAAAAATATCAAATCGTTTGCACGAATAAAGAACATTTCAGGGAGAAATATTTCTGAAAACCTTTTACTTATTGGTTATTCTTATTTTTTTTAATTTATTGGTTTGAAAGGACTTGTTTCGGATAATTGAACTTAATCGATATTTTTACAAGGGTTTACTCAATGATATACTGTACACGTGTTGCAACAGATTCTATTTTATTTTTTAACTACAATTTTCATTACTTATTATTTAAAGAGGAACATCCGATGTCATTTATAGTATTTCGTAAATATACTATTTTATAAGTTACTGTGTTTTTGCTATTTTTTTAGTCTTTTTAATGTATTCTGCTTTTGATTTAAGGTATGTTTTCTTATTTGTATAAATATCAATTATGTTTAGAAGTTTTGGTATATTTTCTTTCAATGAAATTACTAAAAAAGAGCCTGTTGGAATCACTTATTAAGGAAAATGCAGTTTAGCATGTCAATTGGTGAGGTTCAATAAAATATTCTCGTTGAAATTGCAATATCAATCTCTTTTCAAGTTGATATAAATGCACCAGTTATCAGTTACAACTCAATATCACCATTGACGTATTTTTCTTAAATGAGCTGTATACACATGTGAATTGATGTACAAAACAAGTATGATTTGACCTTTTCGAAGACACCATACCAATTTTGGTAAGCTATAATGCTCTATAACTCGCTTAATAACGCCTATATTTTCAAAAATGATTCTTAAAAAATGGGTTCTGTAAAATTCGCATGTGTGCATTGATAAAAAAATATCCGGAGGAATGTGGCTAGTTTGACGATAACCATTTTTAATACATTTTTTTTATTGAGCAGCGAATAGCTTCTACATATTTAATGCATGCCTTTCGCTTTTCCGTGGTTTGTTATTATAGGAAGATAATTTTTGTTTTATAAAAATGATATTGAAAAACTCATAAAAAAATATGCTTAAAAATCTGCTGCTGTTAAAAACAATTTGAAATCACCTCTAAAGACTCATACTGAAATCAATCAGGCTACATTTTTGATTGTTTAAATTTGCTCTTATCAAGATAATCGAGACTTTATTTTTTTCGCATTACTTGAAGATGTTTCTGACTTCAAATATTCACTTAAATCAAGTTCTAATAATACAAATGTATTGCATGAAATTACTAAAAGAGTTTAGTGGAAAATTTAACTTCTTTCACAAATTTCGTACTTTGAAGATGATGAAAACCGCATTAGAATTGTTGAATTTGAGTGAAATTTCGTACAATTTGTTGTTTTGATAAACAGATTAATATAAAGTTCTGGAGGCAGTAGAATTTTGTCTTCGAAAACAGAAGTCCGTGAGCTACCATATTTAGCAAATTTAAGAGTTGATTATTAAACTGAAACATGGTTTGATGACTTCGAAAACGCAGCACACATTTCGTTTTACTATCCCACCCTGATATGAATAACATTAATTTCAAAACCTGAACTATGAAACATTCGTGACATGACTAGTTGAAAATTATCGTAGAATTCCTTTTTCTCTACCTTTAAATTGGCTAAAATTCTCAGCCATCCTTAACAATTAAAACTAAACTTAAAAAATGTCACGAGGATAATTTTGCATAATTCAATTTATAAAATCATCTAATATTTTTTTCAATATTTGAAAAGTTCAATAGTGTTGTGGAATGACCGCATTGATACAAACATAAATAGATATTGAATGTAAATAATAAAAATTACCACATAAAAGCTCAAGCTCACTTAATTAGTAACTTCATAAATTGTTTGACTGTTCACAATGTAACGGATTCACGGCTGTTATCATTGCTTTCGGAGTTTGGATGTTTGATAACGTTACTTTCGGACGAATTGCTGGTATTCAACTTCGGAGATGAGCACTTCGAATCTGGTGGAACTAAACCCTCTTTGATTCGCTTTTTCTGTTTCATTCGTCGATTTTGGAACCAAATTTTTACCTAAAATAGAAAGGAAAAGTTGTAAAGATTTTTATCTATATATAAAAATGAATTTCTGTATGTGTGTATGTCTGTCTGTTCCCTGTAGACTCGGAATCTACTGAATTGACTTTCGTGATACTTGGCAGGTGGAAGCAGGGAAATATTATTATTATTTTGATAGACCCCTCCCTCCACAGGAAGGGGGGGGGGGGGGATTCCAAACATAAGACAAATGTTTGCAGAACTCGAGGACCGATCTAGCGAATGGTATCAAATTTGGGATGGAAGGGAGCGAAATATGGTACCTATGTGACGTAATGTAGATACTAACAATGTTTTTGTGGTAATTCGTGAGCCCTCCCCATGTTGGAAGACGGAAAGGGTGGAAAATCCATACAAATTTTACATAAATTTTGACATGATAAATGAACTCATGATATACAGTTAAAATTTCAGATCTTGAAAAACAAAATTTGAAGATGAAGTTTCATTAAGGGGGGGGTAGGGTCTAACGGGTATAAAAAAACACCATTTTCACGATTTTTTTCTAGAGCTATCGTTTAAACAAATGTATTCAAATTTTTTGCATTATACAAAGCATTGCAAAAAGAACATTTAGTAATTTTTTCGTAGAAAAATATTGAAAAATGAGCCGGTGACGGAGCATTTTCGAGGATGCCTTTTAGAAAACAGGATTTGCGGTGGACACTGTATCTCAGCACAGAATCATCTGAATTCAAAAAATCAGAGCAAAATATTTTTAATAGATGTTTTTCTGGACCCCAACGTTTTTATTTAACTTAAAAATATTTTTATGAAATTTTTGTGACTGTTTGAAGTAAAAACTACGATTTTTCACTTAAAAATCCGCCATTTTTCACCTATAAAATCTCCCCAAAGTAAAAAAATCAAAAAAGAAAAACGTTGGGGTCTGGTATTTTATATGTAGAAACTATGTTCCAAATTTGAAAAGAATCGGATAAGTAGTTTTCAAATGACGATGTCCACGGACTTTAAAAATGTGCTTTCGAGAAAAACGCGTTTGAAGTTTCTGCTCTTGCTTTCTTGCAGTATTAGATAGGAGGAGATAAAGGCCTATAACTTCTACAGTTTTGCTTCAATTGACTTGAAAATTTGACACAACATTCTTGAAATGTTTTACAATAAGAAAATAAAAAAATAAAAAAATCGATTTTTTGAAAGTGTTAGACCCTACCCCCCCCCTTAAATAAGATAAAACATTTTTGTATTGAAATTCGAAACTCCAGCTTCATTTTCCGTTTTGAAATGTTGTAATTAATTTGCCTGAATTTGAAAATGTCTTTAAAAAAATGGAAATTTAAATAATTTTCACAAATTCATTTATTTTTAGAATGTGTAGCAAAGCACACCGGGTTAGCTAGTATATATTCAAATGAAGGCCTAGTTTTTGTGACATCATAACATATAAACGGGTGGTCAGAATTAGTGAAATTTGGTAACCGAAGTTTTTTTTAGCCATGAACGGATTGTATAATAGTTTAAAGACCCTCACAGTTTATAAAAGGGGGTTGCCATACAAATTCAACTTAAAATATGACTTAGCTTGAACAATTTTTAGATGATAATCATAAAAATGAGTTCAGCAGAATAATTTGGCATAAGAAGTTGATTTATTTAGCAGAATCATCTCTACCGCTTATGAAACGGAGGCTCCCATACAAAATTCATAGAAAAAACACATAACTCATACAGTTTTCATGTAATTTTCATGAAATTGAAATATATTAATTTTGACATGTTGAGATTATTTATTCTACTCAATAGCCCATGCCACTTTCAAAACAGAGGCCTTCCATACAAAATCAACGGGAATTACGACATAGCTAAAACAATTGTTAAGCGATTTTTATAAAGTTTTTATAAAGTACATGCATTACGATTAGCCAATTCTAACTCAGGTAATTTTCTTAAAAATCGGTTCATATGCATGACTTGGCACAAAAGTTGATTTATTGAAAACAAATAATGGCCTCTTTCGCTTTCAAAATGATGGGCTCCCAAACAAGATTTTCAGAAAACATAACAAAACTCAAACAATATTAATTATATATTTATGAAACATAAACAGTAGAAATATTCAACAAAATACGCTCACATATGCAAGTTTAAACATGACAAGTATATTTACTACAATCAATACCGATTCCCATTTCAACAACAGAGGGGCTCTCATAAAATCAACATAAAATTGAATACGAAACGAACAATATTGTTTGATTGTCCATTAAATTTTGTTTTTTTTTTGTTTCGATTATAGTCGTTTTACCATCATTATGGCATTCGCGACTTTATCAACATTAAAGTTGGCGGATCGTTATTGAAAAACTTATCCGGTACAACTGTGTTCGATGTTTACTCTTGGGCTCGAACTCGCGGACATCTGATCAGGAGGCAACAGACTGACCAACTGAGCTATGTATATCACAAGCCCGTAAAGATTAAATTTTGTAATTTTGGAAATTTGACATAAAAAGAGGATTCCACCGAAAAATATTTATCTAAAGACAATTGGAAAGCATCATGAAGATTTGAAACATAGAATACATAATTTAAAAAATTAAACAAAATAATAAAATTCAAATTCCATGGAGATAAAGACATAAGAGTTTAAGAATTCAAAACTTGAAATCAGATAATATTCAGAATCACAACTCAGTGTCTAAAATCCAAATCATAATTTCTTATCAAGTTTTGAGAAACAAAATACAAATTAAATAAATAAATAGTTTTAAAGTTACAGTTACAATCAAAGTCAAAGCAGGAATTGCATGAAATGTGTATTTCAATATAATATCTTTGTAACACAAAAAAAATGAGATTTTTATGAATATAATTCTCATCAGATAAAAGAAAATGTTATCAAATTGTTATTCTAAATGTGACAAAAGTTTCATTAGATGCCCTCAAAGCCAAAGGGGTATAAGTGTAAAAGGATCGCTTAAAAAAAAATAGATTAGATCTTAAAAACACAGAATCAGTTATCATTGAAAAAAGTCAGATAAAGAATCCAAATGAGTCTCTTAAACAATGATCCTGAGTTCTCAAAATTCAGAAAAACTATGCAACTGAACTTCAGAAACTGAAGAACACATGAACATAGTTTAATTTTGGTGGTGATTTATTGTTTTGAAAACATCTCCAGGCTGGAACAGGTTTAGATTCGAAACATTCAAACATTCAAATGGTAAAGGCTTATACAAAAAAAAAAAAAAAAAAGACTGACCTCATACATTTTGCAAGCGAATGACATTGAATTTGGTACAAACCCAGTTTTGCCAGATCGAGAGTATTTGTAATAATAAGCGAATTATTTCGCCTTAAACAGTGGTGGCGGGGAAATAGGAGAAGGCTTTACACAAAAAAAAATCAATTTACCAAATTTGATACACAATCATATTTTTGAATTGAAAGACATCTCCTACGTTCAAAACAGAAGGGTCTCATACAAAATCCACGTGTCTTATGCCACAACAGAAAAAGGCTACAGTTTGGACGACAGTTAATAGTGTTTCGTGGAATTGAAATACACTTTGAAAGATCTGAAAGACCTTTCTCAACAAAACTGTCAAATTAGGTATACATTTTTCGACAGAACTATCCGTTCGCCAGAATGCTTTTGTTGTTGGACGGTGATAACGATGGAATGCTACTTCTAAGTTGCTAAATGAAAAAGATATGGACATGTGGATGAAGTATTCGTCTCGCATCATTCACCGCATGCAGTCGTGTTTATTTTGCTCCGAATATTTGCACAGTAATTCAGTCGTGTGTGAAAAGTTTTCAACTTAGTTGCCCGCACATTCGGGTGTGAATACCGCCCGGGCAGTTGTTTCCCGGTGAATTCGGGTTGAAGTGCTTCTATCGGGTAGAACAAAGTGATATTATCACCGTGTGCGCTGCAAACAATATTCCCCGGTATCAAACAAAGTGCTCAAGGTCGAAACAAAAGGCCACGTTTTTTCAACATCGGTGGTATAGGGTGGATCGCATATTAGGGTGCACCTAATAATAAATATTTTGTTTTTTTTTTCCAAAACTTTCGTTTTGGTTTTTTTATTATATTTTGGTTTTTTTCTTATTGTTTTCTCGCTTTTTCAATTCCTTTTGTTTTTTTTTTTTTTTTACTATATAATTATATATATATATATATATTTTTTTTTTTTTTTAATTTGAATTGAATTTCATTATTAAGGTTTGGTTCTCCGCTCAATCCCATTAGTTCGGAAATCACCGACTAATGGATGACGACGGCGAGGCTGGTGAAGATCCTCCTTTTCAGGAGGATGATTCCGAGGAAATAATTTCCGAGGAAATAATTGCTCCCCCGATGTACCTTTCGGACACGGAAGAGGATCCTTCTCCTCTCCCGCAGACCCTTTTATCACAAATTCCCTTTGTGTTTGGCAACTCCTCACCAGCATCAACCCCTCAAGTAAACTCCCCCTTTGAAAAAGCTAATGAGCTGCCTCAAGCCGCCCCTCGCCGTCGGGTTTACCAACCTGAATCGACGGGACCCTGGGTAGTTTATATCCGGTCCAAAACGAATGGTAAATCACCCAACGTGATTTCAATCGCTCGGGACCTTGATCGATCTTACCCTTCCGTAATCAGCTACCAGCCGATGAGACCGCACAAGATGCGCATTGTTGTTGGTAGCCTGAAGGAAGCAAATGCCATTGCTTGTGACCCGAAGTTTACGATCGAATACCGCGTATACGTTCCCGCTCGTGACGTGGAAATCGACGGAGTGGTAACCGAAGAGGGTTTGACCGTCGATGATCTTGTGAATTCCGGGGTTGGCCGATTCAAAGACCCTGGTCTTCCCACGGTCAAGGTGCTGGAGGCGCGTCAGCTGAAATCAGCATCTGGCGAGGGGGAAAAGAGAACATTTTCCCTGTCGAACTCCTATCGTGTTACCTTTTCCGGCACTGCACTTCCTGATTTCGTTGCGATCGGGAAGGTTCGTCTACCTGTGAGACTTTATGTGCCTTCGGTCATGTTCTGCCAGAATTGCAAGCAGTTGGATCATACGGCCGCCTACTGTTGCAATCAGGCACGCTGCTCTAAGTGCGGGGAGAAGCATGCGGAAGCTTCGTGTACAATACAAGCAGCAAGCAGATGTTTGTATTGCACAGGCGAGGAATCTCATGCTCTCTCGGCGTGTCCGAAGTACATATCGCGCCGGGAAAAAATCAAGACTTCTTTGAAAACTCGCTCTAAAAAATCATATAGAGACATGCTGATGAAGTCTTTGCCAATCGTCTCAGAGAACCAGTTTGGCCTTCTAAGTGACTATGAATCCGAAGGGGAGGATCCATGCGAAGGAACTTCAGCTGGGCCATTTGTTAAAAAAAATGTTTCACAGGCTCCAAAAAGGAAACGCACAACTAACACACAATCCAGATTAGCTGCCAGCAAAGTTAATAAAACCAAAAATCCTCAAAGTGGAAATAGTTATTCTACCCCTCCTATTCAGAGACCTCCGGGTTTTAATCCGTCCCCGAAGGAATTCCCTCCACTTTCCGGTAAGTCAAAACCCCAGACTTCCCTTCAGAATTCAGGACCATCAGTAACTAACAAGGATGTAACTATTCCCAGAGAAACTGCATCTGATCCATCGTCGAACAGTTTGCCCAGCTTTTCGTCTGATGGTAAGATGAAATTTTCGGAAATTGTTGCGTTCATCCTAGACTTTTTCAGCGTACCAGCAGGATGGAGGACTATGATTAATATGTTTGTACCTCTTTTAAGAGAAGTCTTGAAAAAGAAAGCTTGCACTATGACCCTCATCGCAGAAGCAATATCTTTTGATGAATAACTCGTCCACTGAGGTAAGAGAAATTGTTTCTGTATTGCAATGGAACTGCAGAAGTATTTTACCAAAATTAGACTCCTTTAAAGTATTGGTACACAATTTGAATTGTGATGTGTTCGCTTTATGCGAAACTTGGCTCTCTCCAAACACAGATTTTAACTTCCATAGCCACAATATTATTCGCCTGGATCGAGATGGACAAAGAGGGGGTGGCGTTCTTTTGGGGATCAAGAAATACCACTCTTTCTATCGTATTCCACTACAACCATCTCCAGGTATTGAAGTCGTCAGTTGCCAAGCTAGAATTAAAGGCCAAGACCTTTGCCTAGCCTCGGTATATATTCCGCCAAATTCAAGCGTGAGCGGGAACCAATTGGCGAATATTATTTCACTTCTTCCAGAACCCCGACTAGTTCTGGGAGACTTCAACTCCCATGGCGTGGGCTGGGGTAGCTCACGTGATGATGATCGTGCTAACATGATATATGAGCTGTGCGACGACTTCAACATGACTGTCTTAAACAATGGGGAAGTGACTCGAATTAATGGATCCCAATCACAGCATAGTATTTTAGACCTTTCTTTAGCTTCTTCCTCTCTGAGCTTGGATTGTACGTGGAAGGTAATCCAAGACCCTCAGGGAAGCGATCATTTGCCTATCAATATTTCTATCACCAGTGGTCGTAGTCCACCCGAAGAGATCAATATTCCTTATGACCTCACAAAGAATATAGATTGGAAAAAGTACGCATCGGGTGTCATTGATGCCATCGAGTCAACGGACGAACTGCCTCCGGAGGCAGAGTACAGTTTTATTTCCGGGACAATTGTGGACTGTGCAATCGGGGCACAGGTCAGACGGAATGACAATTCGACGATACAGAAACGGCCTCCCACTCCGTGGTGGGATGGAGACTGCTCACGTGCGCGAGGAGAAAAGTGCAAGGCGTTTGTTGAGTTTCGCAGAACCGGATTGCCAGAAAAATTCCAACGTTATTTGGCCTTGGAACGCAAGTTCAAGAACTTGATCAGGGGCAAGAAACGTGGGTACTGGCGGCGATTCGTGGATGGGTTATCTCGAGAAACGTCTCTGCACACGCTTTGGAAAACGGCACGAAACATGCGAAATTACACTCCTTCGAACGAAAGTGAGGAAAGCTCGAGTCGATGGCTGACACAGTTCGCGAAAAAGGTCTGTCCGGACGCAGTACCAACACAGAAAATATATCGGAATACAGAGAATAGTCCCGAAACGGAGGATCAATTCTCGATGGTCGAACTTTCACTTGCGCTCTGGTCTTGCAACAATTCAGCTCCCGGACTGGACAGAATCAAATTCAACTTGTTGAAGAATCTGCCAGATACCGCTAAGAAACGCTTGTTGAATTTATTCAATAAATGTTTAGAGATGAACATTGTTCCGCATGACTGGAGACAAGTGAAAGTCATCGCCATCCAAAAACCGGGAAAACCAGTTTCTGATTACAATTCGTATAGGCCGATTGCAATGCTCTCGTGTCTCCGGAAATTGCTCGAAAAAATGATTCTCTTTCGGCTGGATAAATGGGTTGAATCAAACAATCTGTTATCAAGTACACAATTTGGATTCCGTAGAGGCAAGGGTACGAACGACTGTCTAGCATTACTTTCATCAGACATTCAATTGGCGTTTGCCCAAAAAGAGCAGATGGGGGCAGTATTTCTGGACATCAAAGGGGCATTCGATTCGGTGTCCATAGAAGTGCTATCTAGTAATCTTAACTCTTGCGGACTTCCACCAATATTGAACAATTTTCTATATAACCTGTTGTCTGAAAAAATCATGCATTTTAGTCATGGAGAAACCAAAGTTGAACGAATTAGTTACATGGGTCTACCCCAAGGCTCATGTTTAAGCCCCCTGCTATACAACTTTTATGTCCGAGAAATCGATGCTTGTATGGCACAAAATTGCACGCTAAGACAGCTTGCGGATGACTGTGTTGTTCATATCACAGGTAAAAAAGGCACTCAAATTAAACCTCCGTTACAAGAAACTCTAAATAATTTATCACATTGGGCCAGGAATCTAGGCATCGAGTTTTCGCCTAGTAAAACCGAGTTAGTAGTTTTTTCAAGGAAGCATTCCCCTCCTCAAATAGAGCTCCTTATGATGGGTAGAACTCTAACTCAATCTCTTAGTTTTAAATATTTAGGTGTCTGGTTCGACTCTAAATGCCTCTGGGGAAAACATATTAGGTACTTGACACAAAAATGCCAAAAGAGAATCAATTTTCTTCGAACGATTACTGGAACCTGGTGGGGTGCTCATCCACAGGACCTCATCAGGTTATACCAAACAACGATACTGTCGGTCATAGAATACGGAAGCTTTTGCTTTGGGTCAGCCGCGGATACCCACTTGATTAAACTAGAACGAATACAGTATCGTTGTTTGCGTATTGCCATGGGTTGTATGCAATCAACACATACGATGTGTCTCGAAGTACTGGCGGGAATAATGCCGTTAAAAAATCGGTTCTTCGATCTATCGCTACGTTTCCTAATTCGAAGTGTAACTATGAATCCTTTGGTGATAGAAAATTTGGAAAGGCTTATGAATATTAATTCGCAAGTAAAATATGTAAACAATTATAAAACTTTTAGACAGTTAGAAATAAACCCTTCTTTGTTAAATTCGGACACGAGTCACTTTTACCCGATCAGTAGTTCCTTAATAAAATTCGATCTGTCCATGACCGCTGACATCCGTGGAATACCAGATCACGTCCGACCCAACGTCATTCCTTCAATCTTTGCATCAAAAGTACGTGAAATTGACCCTACAAAAATGTTCTTTACTGATGGTTCTAGAATTGACGGCGCGACTGGTTTCGCAGTGTACAATGAGCGCTTTGAAGCTTCGTTCAAGCTTCGAGAGCCATGCTCCGTTTACGTTGCTGAATTAGCCGCAATTTATTGTAGCTTGGAACACATTCGCACACTGCCCGTAGACCACTATTTCATCTATTCGGATAGTCTCAGCTCCGTTGAGGCGATTCGATCGATGAAACTGATGAAGCGCTCTTCCCATTTTTTGCTGGAAATTTCAGGGATATTGGGCGCTTTGATCGAAAATTCGTACAGGATTACCTTAGCTTGGATCCCGTCTCATTGTCTTATTCAAGGCAATGAGAATGCGGACTCATTGGCTAAGGTGGGCGCGTTACAAGGTGAAATTTTTGAGAGGATAATAACTTACAATGAATATTTTTCAATACCTCGCACTTTAGCGATTAACGCTTGGCAGTCTAGCTGGGATAATGGCACAAAGGGACGTTGGCTCCATACGATTATCCCTAAGGTTCCGACGAAGGCATGGTTTAAGCATTTTAACATGAGTCGCGATTTCATTCGCGTGGTTTCTCGGCTCATGTCAAATCACTGCCGGCTTGACGCGCATTTGTTTCGTATACAACTAGTTACAAGCAATGTTTGTGTTTGTGGGGATGGCTACCATGACATTGATCATGTTGTGTGGACGTGTGAACGGTTTGATCGATCGAGGGCTTGGCTACTGGATACCCTTAGGGCCCGATGTAAACTACCTGGTGTTCCAATTCGAGACATCTTGGCAAACTTAGATCTTGAATATTTGTACCCTATATACAAATATCTTAAAATGTCTGACTTGGTCGTTTAGTCCTCTTCCCCTCTGTCTGTACTTTATCTAATGCTCGTTTCGTCTATTTATTAGAACAAACTTTCATCCGACGGGTCCTACAACACCACAAAGAAGGCTGGCCAGGAAATCGAAAACCCTGAGGTAGCTATCGAAACCACAGCTACAGGAAGCCACCACCGGACCCTAACGGAAACTGTTCTTGGAAGTGACCCCAGTTAATCCCCTTTCCTTTCCTATAATAAAATTTTAATTAACAGTTGAGTAGCCGCGACGATTACGGCCCCCCTCTTACTAACCCAAAGTTAGGAAAAATACTCCCGGCACATAAAAACTTTATAAGTAAAATGCCTTAATAAAACAACTTGTAAATAAAAAAAAAAAAAAAATGTGGATGAAGTTAAAGATTTCAAACGATTCGTTTAGGACCAGGTAAATAAAGTTGAATATATATTTTGGCGAGCGAATTCAATACTGAGAATGTAATTTAGACTAGATTAAGTGATCATCATAATTTCTCACCTGCGTTTCATTCAGATGTAATGAATTTGCTATTTCGATGCGTCGTGCTCTGGTCAGATACTTATTGAAATGAAATTCCTTCTCTAACTCTGTCAGTTGCTTGTTTGTGAAGTTTGTTCTGCCAGTACTCGTGTTATTTATCAAATAACTGGTATGATGGGATGTATCAATGTGACCTGAAAATATAGTGTTCTTCAGATATAATGTAGAAAAATTATAATTCTGACAAATACCCATGCTATGTTCACTCGGAATTCCTCTCAGTGGATCTACAATGTGATGATTTATGTGGAACTCCGTTACAGTTTGAGGTGACGGTTTGTGGTCTGGAATAGAAAAAAGAAATCACAATGAATATGACGAGATATGTGTGTCCAACATTGCTTTTTTTTTAATTCGATACAAACTAATTTTTATTGATTTTCAAAGTTAACCCTTTAACACATGACTTTTTTCAAATGAGAATAGCTGTTATTGATTTAGTGAAATAATGTCATTTTAATTCGAAAAACATAACTGAACAGGTTTGGAAGTCGTTATTTTTATTATTATTAAAGTTATGGCCCATCAAAGTTGAAAAATAATTTTTGAAAATCTTAATTCATTTCAATACGAACTTGCAAATCTCTTCCAAATCTTGTTAATTTGGTGTAGGAAGGTTTTTGTGATTGATTGAGATTAAAAAAATTGAAAGAATTTGCAAATCTGAAGAAATAACAGCAATTTTCCTAAAAATACTTTTTTCAAAAAAAAATTAGTAAATTTTATTTTGCATTTTTTACGCATATATTGTTAGGTATCTCACACATACATACATAATAATATCGTAATTAAAATACCATGGGGTGATTTCTTCTAGAATATTTTTTGTCAATACATCACTCAAAAAATCTTCGCGTTTCCGAGATATTTGGATTTTGCATTAAAGGGTTCAAGTTTCAGTTTGAAGGTCTGTTAAACTGGAATATTCACGAAATCGACAATTTATAAGAACGATATTGATCTCGAAATCTACCTCTTTCTCAAAGCTATTGATCTCCGTTTATAACTACTACTTTCTTCTTCACTGTATCTATATCTTTCAAAAAACTATGAAATGTAATTACACAAATCAGACATTGGCTCTTTAAAACCTACGGTACGAGCCGTTTCAAATAAACAAATTAAAAAAAAACGATATTGATTTATTTAAGGCTATAACTTAGAACTTATTCGGTAAATTTCCGATATTGAACTTCTTGAATTTTCTATTGAAGATAAACCTTGTTGTTTTTTTTCTTGCGAAAAACAAAAAACTCCGGTTGAATTAGATTGTTTATGAATTGCGTGGTTCTATATTTCTGGAGATTGCGGAAATCCAGAGAATGTTGATCACTAGCGATGTAGAAATATAAGTTATCTACTTCATATTATAAAGGGATCAGACTGTCAATGAAAATACATAAACTGATATCCTTCATCTACGATACCAGCAGTAATCTTTTGTGTTATCATAAATCAAATGTAAGCACCGATGAGTCCAAAAATTGAACTCTACTTTCACACAGCTTATTTCTACATAGCAAGACATAATGAACTCTGCCAAATATTTGTTTAATATCTGATAACCAACTTCCAGCGAATATGTTTATAGACATAGGCTGTAACAAACCATCGATCCACATTCTTTTAGATTGACATTATGTCAAGATAACACAAACAGCTACTGAACACGGACACAAAATAGAAGCACTTTTCACAATTTTTTTCGTTGCTTCGGTTTTTTAAGCGTATCTCGTATTGGTACCCATGGTAGATGTGCCTATCATTATCAAATCAGTTGCTCGAATAACGGAAGCTCTGCAATCGCTGGCTAGGATATGGCTTTCTTTATAAAAAAGATTTTTTTTGCTTAATTATTTACCTTTTAAATTCTCAAATTTTAAATGCATAGAAGGAGGTATCCGAATTTAACATTAAAGTGTCATATGCAAAATTAAGAAAAAAAATGAAGAAAGCTACTAATTTACTTGAGTTTTTTCCTACGTGTAAATCGTATTTAAATATCATAATTTTGAAAGATTTTATACCGGCCTAAAACTCTGAATGAAGATTGCTTTGCTGTTTTTGTTGGTATAGTAAAGCAATATAGATGAAACTTAAACATGCTTCCCTTCAACAAATCGGTGAACCAAAAAAACTAATTAAAATATTTTGTACAATATCTTCATTGTATAGTTTAGATTTAAATCAATTATCTTTCAGTACTTAAAAAAAATTAAAAACTAATTAAAACAGTTTTTTTTGTATTAAAATAGACTACAAGCCGTAATTCTGTCGGTGTAATCTCCCCTACTATTACATCGACAGAATGGGGGCATAATGGCCACCTTAAGGAAAACGGTTGTTTGACCCTAGAAAAGAGCTATAACATGGAGGTTACATTATTGTTTCGTGTTTAGACACTTGAAAAGCCTATTCCCTAACGGGCTGAAACGTGAAAAACTAGATGAAAACGTTAAAAAATGCATTTCAAAAAATTTTGCCAAAAGCTGAAAACCAGCCACTGTGGAGGCATAATGAGAACCCCCCCTGAGGCAGTATGAGCACCATTAATCAGGGCAAGATGTGCGTTTTCTGCCGGGGAATCTAGCAGCGAATTCAATTCGATGAAGTCAGGTGAGTCGTAGATTCATCAAACAAAGCAATAACAAAATAATCTAGGTCTGTTTGTAGAATACAAACAATTCACGCCCGCTCATACATTATGTGCTTTGTTCGGAGGATGATGCTACTAGCCGTATAATGTAACAATAAAAAAATCGATCATGAATTGAATGGAAAAAAATCACCTCGAACAGAAATCTAACGCTAGTCTTTTGATTACTTCTCCGACACCTTACCGATAGGCTAAATCGTCGGATGAAAACTAGTCAAGGTGTGGCGCTATAAATCAATTGTAATTCGCTTCTAGATTCTACGGCAGAAAATGCTCATTATGCCTCGATAATATGGTGCTCTATATGCCCCTAGTCAACAAATTTAAGTAAAACGTGTTTTAAAATTGATAA
Source organism: Uranotaenia lowii (assembly GCF_029784155.1). Classification (NCBI taxonomy): domain Eukaryota; kingdom Metazoa; phylum Arthropoda; class Insecta; order Diptera; family Culicidae; genus Uranotaenia; species Uranotaenia lowii. The sequence continues at coordinate 3,019,226 of NC_073692.1, forward strand.
AAGTGTAAAATCTAAAATTTTATGATGGTAAAAATTGAGAAACAATGTGTACATCATGTTGCAGTGCGTACATTATAGAACAAGATTATTTTAAGCAGTGATGGTAAATTTCGCCCGTCACGCTTGACCCGACTAGTTTTGTTTCATCAAACGACTGGCACTGTTCTCAATTGACGGAGCCTCACTACTCGCATGACGGATAAAGCACGACAACAATCAACATTTCTCCATCATCGACTGGCGAAGCTCCTACACATGGTCAAAATTTCTCCTGAGAGTGACTGGCAAATCTCTTCACACTTCGATCGGCTGCTGACGGCAGGTACAACTAATTGAACGACTTGCTGGCAGAGAGCAACAATAGCAATAAAAAACTGAAAACGAGCTTGCTGGCAGGAGCAACAATAATAATAAATGCTTTTCTTGTTCGCCTTCGGTCATCTTCGGCTTGCTGGTAGGAGCAACAATAATAATAAATGCGTTTCTTTTTCGTCATCGGTCGTTTGAATGCGATTGCTTGACTAGGTTATTATTTAAGCTTCAAATGACTGGGGAATGAATGACTGGCAAACGAAGTGACTGGTCGTTAAGGAACAGTCAATTGAGTTTGACGGACCAAGAGGCTTCACAGTCACAGCTTCACGCCTCATGACGATGACTTTTGCCAAGCCTGATTTTAAGATCATAAGAGCTTATTTCGTGGTGCTCAAAAATTATAATATTTTCGTAACTTGAGAACCAAGCTAGTTTTTTTAAAATATTTCTGTAAAGATGATAAGGAGATTCCTTTTTTTTGTGAAAAATTAATACTATAGGAAGTACGAAACAAATCCTCATGAAAATTTATTTAAGAAAATACGTACTTTCGTAGAAAAGAGTAGTGCTCATTATGCCCTGGGTGCTCGTTATGCCCTCATCTCCCCTATGATATTAAATAAAAATATAGGTAGGGTTTAGGGGTTTAACCCCCCCCCCCCCCCCCTCCCATGAAGATTTTGTCCAAGTAAAATTTTCGAAGTAGTAAAGAGAAATTACTTGAACTTAAAAAATGTTAAATAAGTGTTAACAAGAAAGTCAGATTTTTTTCTCGCCTACGCCAGAAATTAGTTTTAAATTACCATAGGCTTGAGACGTTTTATCTTACGGCATACAAATATACCGATCACGAATTGAAACTAATTTTTAATTGTAAATTTTGCTTTGCAATGTTGTTATTGTACATTTTTTTAAGAGGATTTTTAGTCAATTTGCAATAGAATCAACATTTTGCATTGAAATTTTAAACTTAACATAAAAAACACCGATGTGGTCTTTAGAATGGGTTTTGTTCGGAAGTGTACCCAAATAAATTCAGAATTTGAAACAAACCATTTTAACTTCATAATTAATTTATCGAACACTAATTTTATACATCAACATGTTGGAAGCCACGATGGTCATCACAGTTAGCAAATTAAAATCTAAAACTTAGTATCCTCTACTTTGGTACTAAAAATTTTGATATACAAAAAAATGCCCTGATATGAATAATTCGTCAAGAAATAAATTTCAGTCAAAATTATACTTAATTGAATTACATGAGAAGAATAAACAAACTCAGAATCAGATTTTTTTCTGTAACCGTAGATTTGTTACTTTTTTAGTTATCTATGATATATTTCAGTTAAAACTGATACATTTTAAAGCTTATAAACTTCATAGCACCAAAAAGCAAGGTGATGGACAAAATTTTATAAATGATTGGATTTCAGAACGCTTAAATCTACCAAATCAATCATTCAATCATAGGCATCAAAATGCTGTTCCTTTAAGATATCAATTAAATTCTTGTTTTTATTTGTTGTTTAAATGATAATCCTTCTAAAATATTAAAAAACTAATGTTTTTCATCTTCATGTTTTGTTTTAACTTTCAAATGAATTTACCGAATTTTAAAGTAAAACTATTTAAATTTTATAAAATATTTTTCATAAGTTTGTCTTTGTTTTTTCAAATCTGAGTTTTTCTGCTCTGAAAACTTAATCTTCTGTCTTGGAACTAAATTTTCAATAAGAAAAACAAAGTTTTCACCTTCTATAGTTTTCATTACCTAATATTCCAATTGATAGCGACAAAGTATTCAGATCTTGAAATCTAAATTTTTTAAACCTTAGATTGAAAATTTATGAAACTTTCTCCAATTTTCATTATAATATATCATGTTTTTTAATCGATCATGGTTTAAATTGACCTTATCTATAATGGATATGATTCGGCGCAGCAACTTTTACGTTGAATTTTAATGCGCAATCTTAACTTAACTTATTTTATCTTTGTGCTTTCAATATTTACAACTAAACTTGGAATTCATTATTTTTATTTTTATTTCATCAAACTCTTGTTGATCGTTTCCCAATCTGTAATTTGTCAGTATCCTTATTGAACATGTTGTATTATAAATTTATAAAGTTTTTTTTTCGAACTTCAGAACTTTTTTAGCTTTTAATTTTAATAACTGGACGAATTTTAATATAGAAAAGGGTTTTATCTTTGACTTTTATCACTGGCAGTCTTGAAATACAAATAAACATTTTCTTCTTTTTATCAAGCAAAATTCAATTATAAACTATTGAATGAACTTTTCCAAATTCAAAATGTTTTTGTTTCTAATTGAGATTTCACATTTCGAATCGTGATAGTTTTTTCTTTAAATTCAAGATACTACAGCGGATTTATTCAATCCTTCCATTGAAAATGAAGAAATGAAACGTAAAATTAGATAAATAATAAATAACAATCAATAAAATTTTTCTAACAATTTTTAATCATGGTGAATTTTAAACGCGATCTAACATTTATTTTAGAATTCAGATTTTTTTTTTTTAAATCTGGTATAATATTTTATGTATTCTATATATGTGCATTAATTCTTTTGTCCAAAGCTTCATTCGAAATATTGATTTGCATTCTTTTTCTGATGTTTCGGAAATATTGATAACAAATTTGAAATGTAGACTGCTTAGAATTTATTTTCAAGCAAATTTCTAGTTCGAAATAGGGAAAAACATTTTGAATGATTTATCAATGACTTCCCGGAAATAGCATTGATTTGAAACATTCATTCTGATCCGTTTTGAAAGCGTTGCTTAATTTTATTAGTAAAATTTATTATTATATGCGTTTGTTTGATAATTATAAGTAAGAAAATGGTTTAGAAATCAATTTCCCTATTTCTTGTGTATATTTGGTATTGTTATTATTTTTGGCTTAATTTGTATTTCGAACCCCCCCCCCCCCCCCCCCCCCCCATGGACGAGTCCTTCGCACGGGCCTGCTACTACTTATAAATTAAAAAAAAACATAGTTCTGAATAAAATTTTGCAAATTGCTAAATTAAATTGGAATGGCCTTAAAAATTATTTTAAAATAGTTTTTTTGCAGTGATAGAACTATAAATTTGGACAGTTATATTCTTTCAAAATAATTAACAGGGATTTGTTGTGCAACGTGAGACAAGAACAGTATAGCTTCTAGTGGTGCAGACGTTATCCACAACAATTCTCAAGGCTGTCGAGTCTTACATAGAGTTTTGGCTAGTTAAAATACAGCACACTATCATTAATTATTTTATTGATCCTGTGTTACACCGACTAACAGTAGGGGGTGGCATTCCAACGAAGTCGGGTAAGGTAAAAAGTATATGTTTGCATGTCGGTTGACGTGGAAATATTATAATTATGTACCGCGATAAAAATCTTATATTAATTCATGCTCTCGTCTGAGCCGTCTGTTAATTAGCACCAACACTCAAGAAATCTGCTTGTTTGACCTTACCGAACGGCGCAAAACAGAAATGCCCAAAAATAATCGATTCTTTACACCGCCGTCAAGCTGTTTTCCTTCTTTTTTTACAAAGTTATGTCTTTGATAGCGAGGACAAAATATTGTTATGCCAAACTCTGTTATATGTTTTCCTACATACAGCTCACTTGAGTCTTGAACAGAAAACTACCCTAACAACTTTGGAAACTGATAAGTACAAAATAATTTTTATTTAATTAATTCTTCAATATTTTGAAACGTCAAATTTTGAAAGCTTACATTTAATTTTATAAAAAAAAAGGTTGATATGGGTTTGATTAAACAAAGGTTACCTGAAAAAAAGGATTTAAATGTGTGTGAAAAACCGTGTAAAGAAGGTGTGCTTAATTCAGAAGCCGCGTCGTAAGCTTTTTAATTTGGACTGAGACTAACATTGACATATGAGTTAAGCCTTGAGATCTACAACAGACCTTAGACATGCGACATGAGACCTGAGTCCTGAGACCTAAGACATGAGATATGAGACCACACTTCCACACTGGCAGCTTGAACTGCAGTTTTAATTTCTTATACCTGTTCATGTTTACATCTAGGAAGGTATAATGATAAGTTGCAAGTCTCGAGTCCTTCGACAAGTAAAAATCTTCTTTGAACTAGGGTTACAAAATATACAAAGAACGCAAAAATTTGGAACAGAACGCAAGGTACCGGAAGTGGTCAAAAATGCAATAATTAAACAGAATATATATGGGAGAGTGGGGAATCATGGACCACATTTTTTCTAGGCTCCTTAACTTCTTTGTTATAAAATATTTAAAGGAAAAAAAATGGTCTGGTTTTTTACATTTCTAACGTATCATAAAGCAATTTTTTAAAATTTTTAATAAGTTGTTTTCTCCAAGTTCTGGCTGTTTTGAAAAACGCAATATTTTTTGGATTTTGAAAAATGGTGGGGAATCGTGAGCCACTTAATTTAAATTGACCAAATAACATGCAAAGTTTATGAGTTGACTCAAAACTGCAATTTCATAATTCATTTCGTTATTTTAAAGTGGTTTCATATGATGAAATTAAAAAGAGAGTTGTGTATGATTGAAAAGTTTCGATAACATGACTCGCGAACGTTATGGCAAAGTTCCTTATAAATGATGGACAAAATATTTTTTATACATCTTTATTTAGCACAAGAAAACTTAACAGATAGGAAAAACGTATTCCTAAGTTCTGAATGTGTATAAAAACATAAAAATATAATTGTCTCAAGATGTGTGGCCCACGATTTCCCACAAGCTATGATCTGCAAATTGGTTGCGTTTGTGTGACTTATTGATGGTTCATCATAAATTCCTTTTTCACGTGAAAGAACATGACAAAACTAAGATCATAAGCGTATAAGCATATTTTTGTTAAGAACTTAAGGTTCCCCATCGATGAAATTAGCGGGTGTTTGTTGAATTATGTAACAATTTTTTTTTAATTTTTTAAGCTTTATAACTAAAAGAAGCATATGATGCATAAATATTCAAGTCAAAAACATGTAGAAAAATATGCTTGTGCAAAGTGACGGCGATGATAGTTGGATTGAGATTTTTATCTCAACACACATCTGAGATATTGAGAGTGGCCCACGTTACCCCACTCTCCTCTACATTTGAGATAAAATCAACCCGTTGAGATAATTCTTCCTCGCTATTTGTAAAATGTTTTAACGGTAATGTGACAAATTATTTTGCATTGATAATAAACTGATTTGAGCACAAAGTGAAATAATGAATGATTTTCATTTAGAATGCTCACTACGTAAATCAGATTTCTAGAAGTTTGATTAAGCAATGAAAGTGTTGACCTAATAAATATTTGAATTGTATATTTAAAGAAAGTTTGTGCTCATAGCATTGCTCCCTACCACGAACAGAGAGTGGTCTATTTATTTCATCAAATGTTTACATATCAAACAGCTTTTATTCGAAGAGATGGTTGCGTAATGCACTGTCATCGAAACCACGTAACTTGATATGCCGATACGAAACATCATATAAAGCGATGGAAAGGCCAAAAGAAAATGAAGCAACATCGAAAGGTTCATCCGGTTTGATCTCAAATCAACATAAATCGATAGAAATTTGAAGATAAATTATAAACAATCCAACACTTTATATATTAAATAATTCATGAAACAGAAGAATTCAAGATAGATTTAATTCAATCTAGAATCCTTTTGTTTCATGAAATTTTTCATATCAGAACCAACATGTGAAAAGAATATAAAACCCAAATTAAACAAAACACGTTTTCAGTGGATTCTAGTAGCCCAATATGAAGTCTGCTTATCATAAAAGCTTTTTAAGTTATCAGTTTCCATTATAATTTTAATTTTATCTCCATCTCACACACATGAGACAAAGAAAATACTTGAAAATAACCTTTTCCCGATTTTAAAATATTTTTTAAATTAGCGATTGAAAAATGGTTGCAAAATTTACAAACACGTTTTTCTCGAAACTTCATAAATGAACATATTCAGACCATTTTCACGAATTGTTATGTTACTGATATGATTAATTCATTTCGAAATTGAAATATCCTGATTCCATTGATAGTTGTCCAATTATTTGAACTACATACTTTAATGTTTAATCAATTATTGGAAAATATTTATATGTAAGAATTATCGATGTTTTTTAAGGGTACATAAGTCTTCACAATACATACTGATTAAAAGAAGTAACATATTTTATTTTACTTTAAGTTAAATCCTACAGACTTGAATACCTACAGTTGCGTTCAGAAGAAAAATGAAATCGCGCGGAGCCGTGCACAAACTTACAATTTTAACAGAATGCCATTTCTCTCACAGTTGATGATTATATGATGAAATGATATATTTTTGTTCTTGATTAATGACGGAAATCACGAAAGTTTAATGGGTAAACGATTATAGATTCCTTATCGACATGACTCAGAGAAAATCTGATATCTTGACAAAAACAATATCTGTAATTATGTGATTGAATGCAAAAAGTTTGTAACGATTACACAGGGGAACTACATTTTTGGTGTCTGTGTTTCAATAACTGATTTTGTAAGATTTTTGCGTACTGAATTCAAAACATTTCTCAGATTTCTTGTATCACTTCTAGTTTCGGTGATATGGCATGTGGAAATTTTTAAATTTATCAATTTTGAGTAAAATCGATCTGATTTAATGATTCCAGAGGAAGTTGTAATCTTATTTTTGGAATTTCTATAAATTTTAGAATTCAATTGTTTGAAAGCGTTGTATCTCTTCTACTACAATAAAGCATGGATCACCATGAATCTGGACGCACTGTTTAATATACCATTGCGCTCCTAGTGTTTGGATCTGGAATGTTTCGACAGTACTTTGTTCGGAAATGTTTCCTCTATCAGTGCTGAAAATTTCATTACGATTCGTTTTGTTCCAAAAAAGTTACACGTGATGGAAGCCGCGAGACGAAAATAAATTTTGAACACTCACGTTAAAAACCGACGTGGTCGGGTTAAAAAAATCGCGAAATCATTGAAAATGCTCAAATCAACCGTGTGCAGCGTTCTCAAACGTTTCCGTGAGATGCATACTATCGTTCGGTAGGTTCATACCAAGCGTTATAGTGGACCAAGAATCAGAAACTGCATTTGAAGGTGTTGAGAACGATCAAGGCAAACACAGGGTAGTCGGACTACGACATCGCCAAGAAATTCAACGTCGACCGGTACACCGTCAGAAGGATTAGTCTGTGCGAAGGAATACGATCCTATCAGGCCAGTAAGCAACCAAACCGGACATTGAAGCAGAATTTAGTAGCCAAAGGACGTGCTCGGAAGTTATACAACAAGATTCCAACAAAGTACGACGGATGCATCCTCATGGATGACGAAACGTACGCGAAGATGGATTTTGGGCAGCTTCCTGGCCAAAAATTGTATAAAGCCACTGCAGTGGTGCACTGCACTGGTCGGTGTGATGTCCCCGCCAAGTTCAAATTCGTTTTTGCCGATAAGTTGGCAAGACAGTGTTTGATCTGGCAAGGTATTTGCAGCTGCGGAGGAAAAACCCCGGTTTTTGTGAAAAACAAGACCATGGACTCCGAAATGTACAAGGAGGAGTGCCTAAAAAAATGTTTTTTTTTCGTACAATAGATCTCACAAAAGACCAGTAAAGTTTTCGCCAGATTTGGCATGCTGCCACTACAGCTAGGAGGTAAATACTACAGTGGTATTCGGCCAACGGGTGGATTTTGTTGAAAAGGACATCAACCCACTCAACTGCCCTCAATTCCGCCCTATCGAAAAATTTTGGGCAATTGTCAAGCAGAAGATGAAGAAGAATGGTAGGACGACTCGGGAAGCAACAGAGATGAAGAGATTGTGGAATAAAATGGCCGCTGAGGTCAGTGAATAGGGTGTCCAAACTTTGATGAGTGGTTCTAGACGAAAAGTTCGAAATTTTAGCAAAAAAACATCGAAATATTTTTTTTCTTATTTTTCCTTTGAAGTGCAATAAAAACCCTAAATTTTGATTATAACACTTTTTTTTTCGTTTATATAGCTCCGAGATAGACCCGTTTTAACGCGTCCAGATTTGTAGTGATCCATGCTTTATTTTGATTGAATGAAGGCTAGTGTATTGATTAAAAAATCAACTTTTGGTTTTTATGCAGGTTTATTGGTTATCAGTTATGAAGACAAACCAATAAACCTGCATAAAAACCAAAAGTTGATTTTCAATCAATTCACTATTCAAATTTTGTACAAATTCCCGGTTTTTGCAGGTTTGGAAAAAAATGATAACAAAGAAGAAAATTTCGATAACTTTTTTCTCAGAATTCGAAATTTCTCGTGGTCTTCGAGAAAGTTATTCATTGAATCAATAAGTATTTGTATTTCACAGTTTTGTCACAAAAAGTACACAAATTCAATTACTAATTTTTACCTATTTTTCAAAGTCATCTCGAAAACCAGAGCTGGCTAAAAAACTAATTGAATATTTGGATTCGGCGCCCCTGAATAAGTCAAAATCAGTTCTGAGATTTCTAGCACCTCGAAAAAATGTGAGTTTTGTTGCTTTGTGTTTTGTGTGATGCTATTTTTAGATATTTCATACGCAAATCATGCAAAACATTGATTAAATGGACATTTTTTATCTTCAAAATTACCAATCCACATTACCATAAGATTTCCATGAGGTATTTAAATTAAATTTAAATTAAAATTACCGAAAGATAATTCATTTTATTTATCCTCTGTCTAAAATTTGTCATTATAAAAAAAATACGTAAAGTTATGCAAACTATTATTACCTACTTAAATTTTATTTTAATGCGGCCCACCGAAAGAATTTCAAATTGAAAGTAGCCCGTTGCTTCAAAAGGTTGCTCACCCCTGGTCTATACAATGGTTTTTAAAAACGATCACACACATATTGGATCTTATTGAAATTTCATGTTTTTTGAAGATATCTTATTTTATTTAACACTAATGCGCACATCTTTCAACGATATGATGGCTAGCATCATACAAATGCTAAAATCAATAGCCCATAGAAAGTGCATGTACTATGTATGCCGTGACCGAGATTCGATCGAATGACCTCTGGCTTAGGAGACTTGAACGCTACCCTCTAGGGCATGGTCGGCCGCAAAGACCTCTTCAGACCCCCTGGAGTGGAGAGGGGGCCTCCTAATCAAAATAAACATTTTTGCACAACTCAAGAACTAATGAAGCAATTCGCCAATAATGTTAATTTTTCACGGTGAATGGCGCGATATTTTCGGACATTACGGAGCATTACTTCAGGATGTGGATCTTCAGTAATAACAATAAAGAATGGTAATCCCACAAAAGGAAAGGTAACAAAATCTTATGTACAGCTGAGTAAATTTTTTTATTTATTTCACAAAGAATTGGCAAATTGTGAAAATTTTGAAAAAGTATATGCATTGTTCTGCAATTTGGACCATATGAATCGTTGATTATTAACGATATGGTTAATTGTACTTGTATGAAACCCCAATTTTTTTGGCTATTCTCTTTTGTCTTCATTCTTCAATTGCATAAACTGAATCACTTTTGTCTTCAACGTAATTCCATGTTTTCGAACTATGGGTTGCATGATATGTGAAAGCCATACAATAAAAAACATTGCATTTTTTTCGTATTAATTCGCATTCAAATCCAAATATTGAATTGCGCTAAATTTTTGTCAATATTGTTCCAAACCAAGATCGCCAAAATATATTCATCTCATCGTCATAGGTTTACGAAAATAACTATTCAAGTCTTGTACGAATTATTGAAAGTTTCAGTGCAATGTAATCAAAGATAAATTATTTATTATTAATACAGCATGAATTCAACTGTTTTCGGGAAGCTATCGTTAATTTTGTGTATTATTTTTTCCTTGTAGGGGCGAGCCCACTGCGACCAGTAGTTGATCTATTGTAGTAATTTCCCCGCGTTACTGTATGCTATCAGACTCACCTGCACTATTGATTGAAGCAACAGTTGATTGCTGATTGAGCATCTTGTCCCAATCGGGTATGATATCAAAGATATATGATATAACCTTCTTAGGACTTATCTGCAACATATGTCTTGTGCGCTTATTAATTTAGCCCCAAGTATATGCTCTCTTCGATTGATGAGGGCGCTGCAGTTGCATAGAAGGTGCTCTGCAGTTTTTTTTCGAACTTCGTTTTGAATAATGTTTACTATTTGAGATACTATTTTGTTGAACAATGTCCGGTCAAGAGACCTGTGCAAGTACCTAACTCATGCTTACTTAAGTTCAACATGTTTTTGAAGAGTCGAGCGCTTGGTTCGATGAATCTTCTGGTCTGAGTTGCTCCCTACGCTGTTTTCCAGTTGGAAACAATAGTGGTGCTTTCCTAGTTCTTGAGCTCCATAGTCAAGGCACTTTTCGATGCTCCACAGAAAGGTTCATGTCCAATTAACAGTCCCTGAAATCCTTCCCTAGCTAGCTGGTCTGCCTCTTCGTTCCCTAGGATACCGCAGTGGCCTGGCACCCAGAGTAAAAATACTCTGACCTTTTGACCAGGTTTCTTAGTGCAATATTGCACTACCATACTAGTTTGGAGTAACATTTGAACGTACTTAGTGTTCGGAGAGCGGCCTAGCTGTCAGAGAACATTTAAATACTAGTGTATCTGTATCCTCTTTTCAAACAGGCTAAAATGCATTCTAGAATTGCTTGAATTTCTGGAAATGAATTTGGTGTATAACAGTAGGTACAATATGTTTCAGATCTTGTGCGGGATTCTCAATTGTTTGAAGATACGTTCTATTATTTTAAGTAGCATTTTTTTTTAAATCATCGTTCAACGAAAGGTACAATATAAAATGTAATGTGAATGTGAGTCTAATGTTTATGATAATGACTGGATACAATGCACTTCTTGATTTCATTGCTCATGAATTGCATTGTTGCTTCCATAGCGGAATAGGGTAAGTGAGCCTTAACTTGGCATGCTCCTTATCTTGGCATGCCAAAATGCATTTTGATAATTTGTATGTCAAACATATGCCTAAAAATATAAAATAAATCAAACATAAAAGAAAATCGCATTTGTCTACATTCTGCATAGCATTTGTCCGCAATTGAATCCAAATAACTGCGTAATAATTTTTTTTCACATGACGAACTGGAAGTAAAATTACGATTTTCGGAAAAAATCTGAAATGAACCTACCTTGCTAGTGCATCTGCCACCTTCGGATCGATTTTAAAAACACACTTCCCTATGAAAAAATCACTAAAAAATACCGTTGGTTACAGCAAAACGTGGCAAAAAATATAAAATTATAACCTACTCCAAACAACGTATATATTTGATCTAAAATTGAAGAAAATATAAACATTTTTTTCGCCTAATCTTGGCATGAAATTCCACTAATTGAGGTTTGTATGTATGTGTGAGAACGCAATCAGCAGGCAGACGGTAGCCGGCAGCCGGCAGCCGAATCGTCGGCCGTTAGTGCACAGTGGTCTGGAAATTTAAAACCGGTCGAAAGTAAAAAGAATGATTGAATTGAAATAACTTAAAAATACCATAAATGTATTTTGGACTGTAATCAATTTATTTATCTCACAAGCGTATTTGGCATCTTAGTTGGAATTATAATACTAAAAGTTTAGCTGCCTTTTTCTTGGTACATTTCTAGAACTCTTCCTCTCAACTTCTGAGCACGAAATCAACAGGATTCGGATCCGAATCGATATCTTGGATCTCAACGTTGAAGTAACTTTATCCAGACCCAAAAAAGAAATCTACAAATGGAAATAAGGTCCAACGTATTTTGATTTCATTTTATTTGTGCTGGAGATGAACATTTGCTGTTTATGTGTCGCTTTGAAAGGAATGGTCACAAAGTTCAAATTATGACATTCTAAATATTATGTTTATTAAAAAAATGTAGTTGCATTACAATGTTGAAAAATTATGTTATTAAGAGCTAAATTTTATTGTTTTCAATTTCATGTGAAATCAAAAATAATATTTTGACCAAGTTTGTTTTATATTATGGATCACTGTGCATCAGCAGAGGTGACGACGTTTGTTTTCCGTAGGAAAGGAATATGCGAAGGAAGCGCTGCCGAGTTTGGATGATGATTTTGCATGAGTGCGAGCGGGATGCAGCTTGAATTTCACCCAGCTTGTAAATTTGTTGTTCGCTTTCATTGGCCATAGTCCCCAAACGAACGAGTGAGATGCAATCTATTTCCATCAGGCTGACTGGAGTGAGCGATAGTTTGTCTTGTTTTGCTTTCCGGGTGTACGCAAACGATTGCTAGAAAATTCCTAGGGGCGACATTTTAAATATGTAGGTATGATTCAAAGAATTGTTCGCTTACTTGAGTTTTAGCTTTAGCTTGCTTCTTGCCTCGGTCATAATGGTTTTTAAAATGTCTCTCCTCCTTTTATGGGAGTGGAATAAAAAAATATGAACATTCACTATCGTATGTTAACTTCAATGGAAACAGATCTATCATGATTTCATTTTAAAAAATTGAACAAACGATTTATTTGCTCGGTGATTAAACTTTTTTATGTTAACCAATGTAATATTTTCGAACCTTTTTGTTCTAGATTGTCATTCTGATAATAGAAATTTTAAACACAACAAAAACTGAAACAAACAAATGAAACTTTTTTACGTAAGATTATAATTCTGCACGCAAATATCGATTTTAAAAATTGGTTGACATTTCGTACTTTCGACTTTTTGAAAACAACACAGAACATTGTTGTGCTTCCTTCCAGGATATTATCAACGAATTCGTGGGGGCTGTTGTTGTATTAGTGAGGCAAATTTCTTCTAGAGGCTGCCAATTTAAGGAACTCATAAAGGGCCACAATTCGGAACGGGGGCCACAATAAGGAGCATTTCAATCAATAGTTTGATCAGGTTTATATCAAACTGTCCACCGCTTTAAAGCAAGGACATATTTTTACTACATTTCAGGCTAGTTAGCAATCATATTTGTCGAAGGACTTTTGAAGGTACATATTACAGGAAGACTTCAATCATGGGAAATATAGTCAACCATGCCTTAGGGGCCAAGTTCGGGTACATTTACCCTACTCAGTATGTTTTTCCAGGATAATAAAGTTGAAAAAAGATCTTTAGCGCATGAAGCTAAAAAAGCACAATTTCACACCCAAAGGAGCTCATCTTGATCGAGAACCGCTGGTTGTTTACACATAAATTCAACTTTATCACATCAAAGCTTCTACATATATAGTATCCCTAGTTACAACAATTCATTTTGAAAGATTATTAAGCGTCATGAGAAAATAAAGTAAGAAGCCCGCCCTAGTTACTTAGAATGTAGTTAGGGACTACATTTTAAACCTGCCACTAAACTTGGCCACCAAGAAACTTTAAAAATAGTATTTTTTCAAACTTGTGATGAAACAATTACAATTCTTAAAAACAAAAAAATATCAATAATCTTTAATATATAATTGTAAAGTAATTCACTTTGGTGTAAAGTAATAATGAAGTAGAATCCAATAGTTGAAGGGTTAAAATATGTAATATCGGGATTTGAAACCCGACGGTAATTTGACTTATAATTAGAAACTAACTATTCAGTATTTGGACTTACTTTGGGGTTTTGGCACATTTCTTTTAACCTGCATCCATTTGTAAGTCGGTGCATTCTGTTGTTTTTGTTGCGACAAATGCTCATTTCTTAGTTGAAGTAAGGAATTATTGCCGTCGCTGATTAAGTCTCCGACCTGATTTAGGTGACCTATCTTAGAATCTTTATCCAGGCGGGCTGAATTCAATTCTTGTGGTTCTAAGCTGTTCAGAGAAGGGCAAATAGTTACACAATTCTGTGTGGTGTTTTCGGAAAACAATTGCGATTGCCACGAACTGCTAGGCGTTTGTTGATGTTCACTGATACTTTCACTCGAAGGAGGTATTCCAAAAGTAGCGTAACGATGTACATTGTACTTGTTTTCCGTGTTAACTAAGCCATCGCCGCAATCTTGTGTGCTATACATATAATCTAGATTAGTATAGCTCAAACCATTATCTGCACTTATGATACGCGTTTGCTGGAACGGCCCGGCTGGCGCTTGACTGCTGTAGAACATGTTGTGCGTATCACTGTCGAAGTACAATTCAGAGGGTGAATTCGATGTTGTAATTCCATATTCCACTGCTGATGGACTGTACAAATGACTATGTGAAAAAGGCTGCTGCTGTACAGGATTTGAGGAGTTGGTGCAATTTACACTAGTATTGCTGGAATTCCCCAGAGCCTGGGAAGGAAACGTTATAGGCTCAGCTGAACTGCTACACTCTGCTGATCCAGATTGTCGATAGTAGTGATAGTGGTGATGATGATGGTTTGATGATAAGTAAGGATATCCATCTGATCCTGGTTCGTTACTTTGAAATCCACTCGCGTGCATTGCATGATTTCCATACACACTCACATCAATCATGTTTGGCTAAACCAGTAATTATAAAAATCACACGTTGTTCACTTCTCACAGAACCATAGCTTTATTTGGATTCATATGCGCATCCCATCACTTTCTTAATCCGCACGAAACATTAAAAAACTGTTAATTAATTAGCACGCCTCTTCATCAATCTTCTCACCATTCACAACGATAGCACGCAAAGCTGTTACTGCTACGACAATCAGATTAAAACTGAGCAAGTTGCTTTGAACAAACGGCAGTGAAAAATGCCTGAGAAGTTTGAAAAGACTATACCTTCACCTATAGACTTTACCTCTTCCCGCTTTATGTTTTTTTTCTCTCTTCATCTATTTGTCTCTCATCCATTCCAACGAAGTTTCTGAAAACATTCTCTGACGCCGGTATTTCTTTTTCGCTCAAACATAGCCTTTGACCAATCAGCATCGAATAAAATGTGCATAGCATGCGTGTTGCAGTGTTTCTGTGAAAAAGGGGCGTGGTATTGTGGAAAAAAGGAAAAACCACACATGCTTGTATCCGTATTACATCTGCTTTTAAAAGGTGCCAAAAACAAAATAATTGAATACATCAAGATATTTCATATTTTTAATCAAACCAAGACCGAATAAAATTCTGAAAATAACAGTTCATAAGCACATTAACTAAAGAATGATTTCTAATCTACAAGAAGGACAATTAAATCTAACCACTATTTAGAATTCAGGATTCTCAAATCAGAATTCAGAATTCAGATTTCAAATTAAGCTAGAAATAGTAAAAATACCTAAACCCCAATGAATTAGGATATTTATTTTTCAAACCATTTCCCTATTTATGATAATCGAACAAACAAGCGAAAATAATTGGATTTATTTTAGCTTTTTCGACGAGTCATTGATTGATTATTTTAAATGATGATGTTTCTTCTTAATTGGAAAATTGCTTGGAAATAAATTTTAAGCAATGTACTTAAAAAAATTTTAAATCATTATTTTAGAAACACCTGAAAACGACATAAATTAAAATTTAGAATAAAACCAGAAGTTAAAGCATAGGACATAAAAATCTGTACACAAAACAAAATACATAAAGTATAACACCAAATCAAAAGGAAATTAAATCAGAATTCAATAAATGTTTTTAAAAATTGGTAATCGGATTCACAGTTCATACTCTCAAAACTATTAATTTATAATTCTTCAACTTAATTAACATTCCCTTGATTGGTAAATTCCGCGGTAGTATCGTGAGTTTGGAAAATATTTTAAATCACGATCGATATCCTTTTTGAACTTCAGAGGATTTCATCAAAACAAACAGTTGATGATTGAATTGAATTGGGTAAAGAGAAAAAAAAGTTCTATTCCAAGAGTAAGCCAGTGATCAAGCCAGAGATAAAATCCTTTTTATATTGAAATTCTTTCAGCTCCCAAAATAAAAGTTCTTTTTTAAATTCACAATAACATTACATATATGTATGTATATTAATGTTCAATTCATCATTGAACGCTTATATTGACAAAGTATCGGTTGGGATATAAGATTGGATTAGTTATTAGAAACTGCTAAAAATTAAAATAAGGAATTCCAATTTTTTTCTTCTAGACATGGAAAACACAAGAGTTATATCTCCTCATTTTGTAAACATTATAGATTTAAAATAAGCTTTAAAGTTGCTATTTGGAGTCATTTTTCTAACTTCTCATAGATGAATTAAAAAAATCATGATTCAAAAAAGAAGGTTTAAAGTAGTGATTTTTACGTTTCTAAATATTTTCTAATATTTCTAAACGTTTCTAAATATTTTCAAAAGCAGGTTTTCTGGTTCAAAATTTCAAACACTGAATATTTTGTCATCGTCAAGTCAATTGAAATATTGAGTCCTAGAAAGGACAAATGGTACAAACAATACTTTCCTTTTTAAAAATTTAAGATTTATTCACTCTCAAGTAGAGCTCAAGTGAGCGCAGGGATTCAGAATTGAAAAACAAAGACAAACTTATGATAAAAAAATCAAAAATTTAAATGATAAGAATTTAATTTATTTTATTTTTTTTTTATAGAAATTTAAACGATATGAATTTGAAAATCGGAAAATTTATTTGAATTTTTTTAATTACTCTATAAAATATAAAGATGAAAAAGATTAGATTTTTAACATGTCTGATGATGAACCTACATAACAATTGATTCTGAATCTATTTGCTATCCTCCATTTAATCAAGGGTTTTTCCTAGATATTCTTATTTTAGAGATACAATGCTCTAAGGCAGTTGAATTCTATTATTTTTAGAAATTTGAAAAAAATAAATAACAAGTTAACAACACTCAAGTAAGTCTTTGATTATTTTATATAACATGTTTCGATTCATTAATCATTTATTTTCAAAAATATCTTAAATTCAGTTTGATTTTAAACTTCTTTAATTATTCGTCAAAGTTTTCATATGTAACAAAGTGAGGAAAAACAAATAAAAAGAGATCTTCAAGATCTTTTTTCTAGAGATGTACCAAACATTTGGCTGGCCCAATACCACCGTTAAGACCGTTAAGATTAATATTCGGCTCACCGAATAGTTGAGCTTAAGATTCGATCAAATAGGCCGAATAGGCTAAATATTTATTTTTAAAATTCATCTAATAACAGAATTGTCAAATTTTTCAGATTGTTTTTAAAATATCCAAAAGTAATGTTGAAAAA
This sequence comes from Uranotaenia lowii, assembly GCF_029784155.1. Classification (NCBI taxonomy): domain Eukaryota; kingdom Metazoa; phylum Arthropoda; class Insecta; order Diptera; family Culicidae; genus Uranotaenia; species Uranotaenia lowii. The sequence goes on from NC_073692.1 coordinate 3,036,709, forward strand.
GCTACACCATTACAGAAACTTAACAGCTTCAGTAAAACGGAAAAACATTCTAAGTAGATGTTTCATTGTATATCGTGCTGAAAAATTCTGACAACTATCGCTTCATACTTTGCTTTATTCAGTAAAAAATTTGAGATAAGTCAAATTTGGCCACTTTTAACTTAAATTCGATTTCATCTTGTTCAATTAATTGTGGAAAATTGGTAAGATGTTTGTTACTCAACACATGCTATGCCATAAATAACGTTTGCTATATCCGTTTATGATATTTCATCATATGATTTGTAAAAATTGTGTTTTTAAAATGTAGTTATTAAGTTTTACCTAAAAAGTTATCGGTAGCATGGATGTCATATTTTTATATTTTCAAGCCTTATTTCCACGAATGTCTTTTTTTCAATTTTATAATAACAAAGATCTTACTAAAGCATGGATCACTACAAATCTGGAAGCATTAAAACGGGTCTATCTCGGAGCTATGTAAACGAAATAAAAAAGTTTTTTACTTAAAATGTAGGGTTTTTATTGCACTTTGAAGGAAAAATAATAAAAAAAATATTCCGATGTTGTTTTGATGAATTTTCGAACTTTTCGTCGAGTACCACTCATTATAGTTTGGACACCCTATTCGCTGATCTCAGCGGCCATTTTGTTCCACAATCTCTTCAGCTCTGTTCCATCCCGAGTCGTCCTACAATTCTTCTCCATCTTCTGCTTGACAATTACCAAAAAATTTTCGATAGGGGGAATTGAGGGCAGTGGGGTGGGTTGATGTTCTTTTCGACAAAATCCACCCGTTGGCCCGATACCACTGTAGTACCTCTTTGCTGTAGTGGCAGTTTGCCAAATATGGCGAAAACTTTACTGGTCCTTTGTGAGATCTAATGTACGAAAAAAAAAACGTTTTTCATTCACTCCTACTTGTACATTTCTGAGTCCATGGTCTTGTTTTTCACAAAAACCGGGGTTTTTCGTCCGCAGCTACAAATACCTTGCCAGATCAAACACTTTCTTGCAAACTTATCGGCAAAAACGAATTCTAACTTGCCGGGGACATCACCCCAACCAGTGCATTGCACCACTACAGTGGCTTTATAAAATTTTTGGCCATGAAGCTGCCCAAAATCCATCTTCACGTACGTTTCGTCATCCATGAGGATTCATCCGTCGTACTTCGTTGGAATCTTGTTGTATAACTTCCGGGCACGTCCTTTGGCTACTAAATTCTGCTCCAATGTCCGGTTTGGTTGCTTACTGGCCCGATAAGATCGTATTCCTTCGCGCAGACGAATTCTTCTAACGAGTGGGCGAGTGGGGAGTGGGGGAGGTAGGAAGCAAGCCATCAAGCAATTTGGAATTTCTTATTTGATATCGAGTTATATGATGGTCGAATTTTTGCAAGATATCTTAAAAAATTTTGTTAAGAAGAACGATGATCTTTAAACCTAACGTATACCAAACATTCGGCCACAAGCTAAACTTGTTATTTAAAGGAATTGGATTTTTTTTTTCAATTTTATTAGTAAATTATATGAATTAAGTTTATGGATAGTTTATAACAATATCTGAGCTTCCTAAAATTAGGTTAACTCAAGAATGGTGTATTGAGTTATCATGTTTGTGTTTTTGACCTCAAAATCTTAAAAATATCGAAAGAATTTCATTCCGTACAACTAGACGGAGCAATAATTTTAACGACAATTAATACGTTGCCAAATAATCTTAAAACTTCGACCGATTTCAGCATGATGAAACGAAGTTTGCCGGATCTTTTTTTTGGGAAAACGATTGTGCAGTTAAGAGTTGATTGAGTCTATCACAGGAAAACATATCAAGAACTTCAGAATCGAAAACGCCTCATATTGATTCTTAAAGATTTTTTAAAGTCGTTTTAGAAATATGATCAAATGAAATAATGGTCACAATGCACCACTTTTCTTTTTACTCTCGGAATTTCTTAATTAAAAAAAATTCTTATGATGTAAAGTAAGAAGCGACGATATTTTCGAAAAATATGCTTTATTGTTTTTGGTGGCAGAATGCATTTCCTCACTTATTGTAATGAATAAAGTGTAACCGGTTGGTTACAAATCGTTTGATTTTTGTTTTAATTTTGTAGTTCTGTTTGTTTAGATCTAGAAAATTCATGTTCCTTGTCCAGTCTCACAACAAGATAGCACCACAGTAGGCTACATTTTGCTGCTGGCTGCTGTCAACTAACAGAGGAGGAAAGGAGGATCAAATGGAAAAGGGAATGAAAAAAGTCGAAAAGGAAGCTTGCTCCATATTTCGAGCTCTCTTCTGTACCAGGCGTCCGTGTGTGAAGTCAAGTTCCTGTTAAGTGTTTGTGAACGTCTACGGAATTCACCCGGATACCGGATTGTCTTCGTCACGGCTCGGCCCGCAGACCCTTTGTGGTCTCGCGCCTAATACGTAAAGGACCAGCATCTTCGTCCTCGGGTTCTGCGGATCCCTAATTATTAAGGAGGACTTCCCTTCTCGGCCTGTCCGGATACGGGGCACTCTCGTGGGCAGGCCGATTAATAGTCAACGAAGGAAGACGCCTGCAACGACCGAGTCCAGCAACGCCCGCTGGCGCCGACGGTTTCGGCACCCCGTCGATACGCCCTTAAATCGACGGCCCTCCTGCTTCCGGAACTGGAATTCTGGAACCACGACGTCGCGACGCAAGACCACCAGCAGCACAATCACGGTTAGTTAAAAAATTACACGCCACACAAGACACAGAACATTGTTTTATACACACAGACAACACGCCACAAGAAAACTTTAAATAAAAACCCGGTTTAATACACTTAACAGTGGATTTGAGCCTTTCTTTCAGATTCAAAACATATTTGTTTTGCGTGTATTAATCTATAACGGTAGAATGTCTACAAAAATCACTTTTGTAAATGATTTTCGTTAAATGAAGCTATCAAACGGAATAAACTATAGGGGATAAAACAGGATTTTTGAAATATTACACGATTTTTTGTTACAATCGATAAAAACGATTTTGTTAATTTAGTCAATTTTGTCATTTTTCTTCAATTTTATTAATATTGTCAGTTTTATCAATCTTGTCAATTTTGTCAATTCAGTGAATTTTGTCCATTTTGTCATCGTCAATTTGGTCAATTCTGCCAATTTTCTCGATTTTGTCAATTTTATAAATTTTATCAATTTAATGATTTTTCCAACTAAGTGAATTTTGTCAAATCAATGAATTATGTCAAGTTTGTCAATTTCGTCAAATTGGTCTATTTAATCAATTTTTTCAATTTTGTCAATTTTGTCGATTTTGTCATTTTCGTATTTGGTCAACCTGGCGAAAATGGTTAATTCGGAGTTTTTTCCTGTTTCTTCAACTTTGTCAATAATGATTGTTAACGTTTAAGCTTCATATGCATGTTCCAAAAAAAAATCCCAAATGCTTAAAACTCTACTATGGAGGGTTTGGTGGCGCTACTGTTCAAATTGACCTCCAAGCCGTCATCGTTTTTGCTAGACACCAACCCCAACAACAACAACGCAACGTTAGATCTGAAGAGAGGAAGAGAAAAGGGAACAAAAAAACAAGCCCGAGAGCTTAAAGCTCGAGAGGATTCAGTAGCATTTGTCTTATTGGATTTAATTTGCTTCCACGGGCGAAATACTCTCCTGTCGTTGCTGCTTAAGAAAAAGCTTCGTAAGCACGAACGGCACGTGAGAAGATGAGAGGGTGTGCATACATCGTCCGCGTACCCGTGTTGTTTTCCCCTTCTCAGAGCAATCTGTGCCTGAATATAATGATGGGGAAGTCTCGAAGTTACTATCGCTTTCGTACCATGCAGTGTGTGCACGACGTACTCATCAACGACTTCATTTATTTCGGGGTCCTACCCCTTGGTGAAAACCATTTTGACGTTTAATATTTCGGAGCTCCGGTTTCGAAATTTTTGATATGGTTCGATTTCAAACAGAACCATTAAAACGAAAAATTCAATCATTGGCCGGGAAAGTTCCTCCTTCCTCCTTCCTCCTGTCGTCTTCCTCCCACACGGTTTCTGTCACGATGACATCAAACCTGAGTGGGAGTGAAGTCTGTCTGTTCTCCCTTCCACACATCGACAGGTCCATACTTTTAGATAGCAAGCGCGTATCTATGACGTCACGTATAATTTAACGTCATAGATACGATAATCTCGATTTTAGTGATTGCTGGTTGTGGCTAGCAAGCCAAATTGACACGTTTTTTGGAGTGATGATTTGATGATAATTACTATGAAAATTTTATTTTTCAAACTATTTTGTTTTTTTTTCTTTCTTTTATAGGACGAAGAAGAAAAAAAATCAAATTTTTTAAGCTAAAAATCATTTTTATTGTACTGCCCGGTTTCGCAAAAACGTGCAAAAAAACGTTTCCAAAAAATCACACCAATACACACAAATACACAGACATCGTCTGAACTCGACGAGCTGATTCGATAGGTACCTATAAAGGTATATCTAAGACCCATAATTAATGATCTCCCAAATCTACCGATAACTATACCTTTCTGAAAGAAAGGCAAAAAACATAGAATCATGAAATTTTCCGATTTCTGTATTTTATCCGTAAGTCCTTGGTTACCCAGTAGCCAGCCGGCCCTGAGGTTCCGTACTCTTATAGTACCTTGCCTTGGCTGGTCTAGCCGCTGCTAATTTATCCGTAACAAAAGTAGTCCCTTAATTTTTATCAGTTGATAACCCAGGTGGTAAATCCAATTCATGGATTGCGTAGCAAGGCACGGCGAGCCACCGCGCCCTCCCAGTTTGCTACTCTGGGTCCATGGGTGCAAATTGATGACTCATGATACAATGCTACAAAGTAACATTGTACCACCTGCGCCATAAAGTCCACCTGGGGCCACTTGACCTTTGTTCCCACCTCGAACTGTTTAACACTTTATCTTTAGTGGTGGAAGGTCGTTTCGCGCTAAAGCGCTCCAAGGCAATACTCGTTTTTGAATCCACTATCATCAATGACTTCATTTCAACACGACTCGATGAACAACCTCTCCTCTGACGATTTAAGACCCGTCATCTCATCGTGTTAAATGAGGTCCACATTTTATCGCAACTACTAGCTTTGCGAATCCAGTCCAGGAATTCCACAAACACAAAACGAGTTGTCGCACACGCGAGTCAGGGGACAAGGCCTCCGAACTCTTTAGTGTTGACTTAAGTCACCGCTCAGCTCAACTACCCAATTTGCAAATTGGGAGCTTCACGGACCCGAAGCGCAAATTGAGCTGTAGACCGCCCTAATCAGGTCTCACACACGATTTGGACGCATCAATTCCCGAAACACGTGTCGAACACTGACACCTCCGGCACAACATTGTGCCTCGTCTGACATCTCTGCTTATTTCCGTTCTAATACTGACCTATCTACTTATGCGACACACTGCACAGCCATTGAAGGAATTATGAGAATAACGTCCGAAAAGGATGTTGTTATCGTTGCTGGAGACTATAATCTTCCGAATCTTACGTGGAGCTTTGATGAAATCACGAACGGGTATCTTAATATGAACGCATCCACCGAATCAGAGTTGACAGTTGTCGAGACGACTCTAGCTGCTGGGCTATCTCAAATGTGCTCAAGAGAAAACGCAAACGGTAGAGTTCTTGACTTGATCTTTTCAAACAGACCTGAGATAGCCGAGATTGTGGATCCCCCGAATTCTATCTTGCCAACTGACCGCCATCACCAACCGCATGTTGTTTTACTCGATTGCTTTGAAGAAAATGCTGTAATCGAAGACGAATATCGTCTCGACCTCGATTTCAGAAGATGTACTTTTCGCCTCGTAATAGAAGCACTAGCATCCATAGATTGGTCACAGCTTATTGGCAGCCTCTATCCCGATGAAGGTGTCTCGATCTTCTACGAGCAGCTGCTAAGAATAGTTGCGAGAATAGTTCACACTCCAAAGAAACGACATTTCCAACATCAGTCGTACAAGCAACCTTGGTGGAACGCCGACCTTCTTCGTTTAAGAAACAGATACAAACGATACTTCTTGAATGAAACAGCAGCATACAAAGCCGATCTAGAATCGACGGAAGCTGATTACTCAGCGTTACGCAACACTCTTTTCAGGAGATACTTCAATGATATGGAGAGGGAAGTGAAAAGCAATCCTTCTGAATTCTGGAAATTTATCAAGTCTCGATGTCGTATCAGCAGCTTTCCATCGCGAATATCGTTTGACGGGCGCTCCTCTGAAACTGCCTGTGAGTCTGCAAACCTTTTTGAAGATTTTTTTAAGAGCGATTATTCAACACAAACGCCACCTGCTACCAACGAAAACTTCGAAACATTGCCTGCATTTGACATCAACCTTCCTCAGCCGCTTCTAACCCAGCATGAAGTATTGACAGCTTTGAAAATTATCGATCCGTCGAAAGAACCAGGCCCAGATGGCATTCCGCCGTGTCTTATACTGGACATTGCGGAATAACTTGTCGAACCACTGCAAATCATCTTTAATCGATCACTTAACAAAGGTATTTTCCCTAGCATTTGGAAGACGGCCGCTATAACACCAATACATAAATCGGGAAACAGTCATAGCGTGGAGAACTACAGACCTATATCGATTCTCTGTTGCTTGTCAAAGTTGTTTGAGTCAATTATCTACGAGAGACTTTAGAACGCTGCTGAACCAATAATAATTAATCGAACACCAACATGGTTTCATGAAAAAAGATCAACGGTCTCGAATCTGATGAGCTACTCTGCCACACTTCATACCGCTATCAGCAAAAAGCAACAAGTAGATAGATTTCTCAAAAGCATTTGATAAAGTTCCACATGAAATCGCCATCAAGAAAATTGAATGCTGCGGCCTTCCGTCATGGTCTACATAATGGCTCTACGCCTACTTGACAAACCGACGAGCATTTGTGAATCTACGAGGAATAAAATCTCAGCCATTTGACATCCCTTCCGGTGTTCCTCAGGGCAGCCACATAGGACCACTAATCTTTATCCTTTTTGTTAACGATCTTGCTTGTTTACTGCAATTCTCTTAATTGATGTACGCAGATGACTTTAAGATTTAGCGGAAAAATCGAATCACCAGTGGACTGTGCAACACTTCAAGCCGACATCTCGACACTTTTGGACTGGGATGGAAGCTAATTCCAGTAAATGCCGATGTATAACTTTCTGCAGAGCTAGAACTCCACTCCGTTTTGCCTACAAAATGGGCACAGCAGAAATGGAACGAGTTGTTTCGATTAAAGATCTCGAATATACAACCAAAGAATGTTTGTTTTTGATTTGTTGATCCGTGGGCGTGATTGAGTGCTCATTTATATCACTTTGATATAATGGGTATACCTTGACGTATAACAACATTAAATATAGAATAGTGAGAGTATCACAATTCAGGGTTGTTATAGGCATCAACGGATCACTTCCGACCATAAGTGAAACGGAACCCCTAGATGCCGGTCCCACGGCTTTTAACTAAAGCTCAATCACATGGTCAATCTGGTCCGATCAGAAATGATTGTTTGACCTTTTATTGTCATTTTAATGTTCAATTTTTCTTAATGTTCTTTCTATTTTTCAGATCATTCGGAGGTCGAGTTTTTTTTTCTGTCTTCAGATATATTCAAATAGTTGGAAAGTTAGAAAGGAGTAGGTTAACATATTCAAATACCATATTCCTCCCCAATGCTCCAGTGGATGTGTATTTGCGGTTTATGAATTACGATGGCTCATTCTTAAATCTAGCTTTTTTCAATCACTGGGGGCTAATTGGATGGAAATGATATTTAGTGGTTTCAGGTTTGTGAAACGGATCTGTCACCTGAGTTGTTTTGATAGTATAGTATATTATAGTTCAAAGCAAACAGTCTTGGCAATTTTTAAATCTCATTCAAAAGTAGGCATTCAACTATGTGAGGCAGGTAGGGTAGGGCAATGCTCAAACGGTAAGATAGGCTCTTATATCCATATTTTGGTGAATTCGCATGATTGTGATGATGTTGTGATAGGAATAAGGTAGCTTACTTCTACTATTAATTTGAGCTAGAATTTTTATTAGTTTGAAATAGGCTTGCTTCAAAAAGCAAACAGGCTCTCACATCCATATTTTGGTAAAATAGTATGGTTCTATGATATGACAGGAACAATGTAGCTTACTTCTACTATTAATTTGATCTCGGTTTATTATGAGTTTAAGCTAGGCTTCTTCTTAGATATTGATAGATGATATGAACTAAAACTCTTTTTTTTCTCTTTTCTTTTTTTTCTGTTTTTTTTTCATGTATCGTGGCATGTACTACCGACAAATCATTTGGTCCAATGATGACGTTGAGCGAACCTTCAAGCCATCCCCTAACATCATGGGACCCAGACGTTGGCTTTCGCATGACATGGTTGCCAGCCCAAGGATCTAACCATAAATCAACTGCTGAAGATGGTGTCCTGTAACTTGGTGAGATCCTTCCTTTTTATTTTTAATATTTTCAATGCGCCCATAAACCGTAGTATGTAGATGCTTGGGGAGTATGTAGAGGCCAGTCTCGAACCCACCCTTGTCCTTCCTCCAACTGGTATCGGGAGGGGTTGGTTTATTATCTTGAACTGCATTTTATCCATATTCCATGGATATAATGAAGTGCTTGATGGTTTAACCAACGTCTCAAGATCGCTTACTATTCTACGCTGCCTTCTCTAAACTTTAAATTTTCTTCTCCAAACTATTCTAATTTTCATTTCCAGCGTCAGCTCCCCGAGCTATTTAAACGCCATAAAAAAAATAAAAAAAGAATGTTTGTTTTTGATTTGTTGATGAACAACATTGACTGTCCTCTATTGCTACAAAGCATCCAAATTCATCCTCCAGCGAGACGTCTTACAGTCAACAGAACTTTTTTGGACCATCTAGTCGCACAGTGTTTGCCCAAAATCACCCTATGTATAGTTTTTGTCGCGTTTTTAATGATGTTTCTAACGTTTTTAATTTTAATCAATCCAAAGATTAATCACATCATCACCTGCGCGACGAGGAAGAAAGCCGTCCAGAGAATTCAGAACAAAGTTCTGAAAATGATTTTGCGGCTTCCACCTTGGCACAGCACCGAAGATCTTCATCGGATTGCGGGCATTGAATCGATCGAAGAGATGGCCAACAAAATCATCTCCAACTTCAGAGGCAAATCGATGCAGTTTGATAAAGTTTTATAGCTCAAATATCAAATTCCTTAACGCTAGAGGAGCGTTAAGGAATTTGATATAACCCCCTTTTAATACCTTTGAAAACCTTTGGAATTCAGGAAAACTTCTAAAATGCAGTTATCTATTCAAATAATTCGTAGAAACATTATTATTCACTTTTATACAGTAAATTTTTGAAAATAATCTTATTTTTGTTGAAAAACTCTAGTGGTGCTTTTCTTATTACGCACCCCTTTTTGCACATTTTTGGTCCTCAACGCCAATTGCTACGTCCAAAAAAAGTAAACTTATGCTTGATTAATCCGTTAAGCAATTCAGAACAAAATGTGGAAGAAAACTTTCGTAATTTTCAATCATTCATATTTTAACCAACAAAACACATAGTGGTGCTATTCTTATTTCGCTCACTGTATATATCACGTACTTTTATTGCTATAGGCAAATTTGAATCAAATAAACAATGTTTTTAATTTACTGAATCAAAGAGTTGAACTGATAATAATTGATCTGAACACTTAATTTACTTTAATAATGTAACTGAAATGTAATGATTAAAAGACTTATAAAGACATATTTAAAAAACCAAGTGTTAGAGTGAAAGACATGATAAAGGTCATCAGGCAATTCAAGACACATACCAGCATTTTAAATTATTAATTAGCAAAAAAAGGTAAGAAGTATTGCCCAGTACCTAAAAATAAATGCTAGTTCCAGAGCTCGTAAGCTGTATAGCCGCTGCCGAGCCAATGCGACCGATAAATTTTGATGGACGACAAAATTTGAGAAATAAACAATGTTTCACAAGTTATGACAGTTGAATTCTGTAACATCTCTGCTTCTGATAAGGTCCCTAGCAGGAAAAAAATTCTATTTGCTAATTGTTTTAGGAAAAATATCATGATTTCGCAAGACTCTGCTCCTGTGAAAAAAAAAACAAATTTAATTTTTACGAAAACTTTTGCTTTCGATGTTCTTAAAAGCCCAACAAGAGTAGCCTTGTTTGAAAAATGCGCGATTTACAATAAACTCTACTTTATTTATCTTTGCGATTTACTTTTAATTGAGTCTTGACAATGCTAATTTTACTTTGTTTTTGTCTGATTTTGCAAAAAAAAAATTGTCAATAAAAAGTTGACTCCAGAATTCAGAATTCCGTTTACCAAATTCCAACAAAATTCTACATAGGTAATACCTTATTCTTATTTCCAAATATAGTGTTCAGAATTTTTTTATGAGGACAGTTATTCACCGTGATTTTTGCTTGTTATTATTATTGAAGCCTGCAGAATGAGAATTCGAATTTCTGAATTCGTAATTAAGAATAAGGAATTAAGTAGCCTATTGCCCGTTTGTTTCAAAACTTTGCAACATTGCGATTACAAAATGTTCATTTTACAAAATAAACATTTCAAAACTTTTTTTTTTGTTTTTTTGTCTTATTAAATGTTGAATCTCAGTTTCAGTACAAAATTGATGAATGGATCATTTGGTCATCAATATCAAATCCATATCTGGAAACTTGATTCATATATTCGCTTATCGCACCTGTCGCAATCAATAAACAAAATTATCTTGTCATGCAGTGACATTTGTAAACCATTTATCATTCTCGTAGTATTAGAATTTTGGTTATCCTCTATTTCAATCCATTGAAATGATAAAGAAAAAAAAGAGGATTGTACAATGTCGAAATTCCATATTTACCTTAATCTGTACTTAGCCTTATCAATGTTGAAAACCAGTGATTTTCTTGCCCATTTGTCAACACATTCTTTATTCCAAATGTACAATGAATACCTTCCTATACCTTCAGATGCATTTTGGTTTTTTTAATTAATCAAGAAAACAGTCTTATAGAAGTTAAAATCATATTTCCTCATACTAGAAAGGTTTGCTAGAATTTATGATATTTCGAAAATTATAAATTGTATATACTTGGCTCGATAAGGATTGGTTTGCATGTTTGCTTTCCTTCAATTTTGTTTCTACATATGACGTAGCTATTAAATGAAGTATACAGTTAGAGATCTTAACTAAAATTTTATATCTCTATTCAATCGAAGCCAACAGCTCACATTCAGGTTATGCAGAAGTTGTTTCATCTGCACATATCGATTTTTTTTTCTTTCCAACTATAGAAATATTCCAACAAAGATTTAGACATACGTTTCGAAATGATATGGATGGATGCTGGAGATATAATGAAAATATGGGGCCGAATACAGAAGCATATCGAAGAGCTGCCATTCAGAGAATGTTGAATAGGAAGGGAACGTGCTGCGCCAAACGAAATTCTAAATCCATTCATTTTCCTCCTTTCTGCTTATTTTAGTACAGCCAGCAAATTGAAATAGTAGCTATACTCCAGCCGATCTGAGATGAAAGATGGCACATTCATGTTCATAAATGCCACTCTGTCAAGCTACGTTTATCCTGAGATCTCAGATGTTTGAGTGTGGATGGACATGCAGCAAAAAAAACGATCCATCTTCCTGTCATGTCACCTTCATATTCGAAATGCGTACATATTCATGTTGCTGTTGAGCTTTTTCTCTTTCCTTTTTTTTCTTTGGAAACGAAAAAATATGCTCCGGGATATTCTATTTGCACATATTGGCATTGTTTATAGCTGCTAAGATGGATAAGCGATGCAGGAAGATTGGTTTCACCAATAACACCATTCCAAATGAACCATGAATTTTTTTTATAAATTCGACATGCAACGTGTAAGTTGGTGTAAGTAAAGAGAATAATGCGAATTAATATTATATATCTTTGTACGCCAAGACCGTAAGAACGGGGAGGGTTTTGGGGGTTACCACCCCCCCCCCCCTTCCTCCCTTTTTCTCCACTAGGCTTTAAGAACAACATACCAAATAACAATTCTATGCGAAAAAAAATTTGAACTGAGTTACGTGACTTGAAAGTTGATTTTCTGTTTCAAAATTTAGAGATAAATATTGAACTAGAGTTTCAAATCCTGAATTTTTGGCACTATATTGGAAACTAAAAATTTAAAAAAGACAAGATTGTAATCTAATTCCAGATTTTTGTTTAGAAACCTATCAAGCAATAAAAAAAAATCAAGTTTAGAATCCAGATTTGGGATCTTGATTGTTATAACAGAACTATCGATTTTCGTTTGTTCGTTAATTCTGGTGGATTTCAGAACGCGTTCATAACAAGTTTTAGTTTATGAAATTTTCAACAACTGATTCAATATTTACAAAATCTAAATAAAATTCGTGAATATAGCAAAAGTACCGTAAAACGGGGTAGCATTGATCACCGAGGTGACTGATCAACACGATTTTCTCCAAATAAGCATCAATAACTAAGTCTAAAGTTAAAATATTTCAATTCTACGTTAAGGAACCTAAAAGGTAAGTTTCAAATTGGGGAAAACTTGGTTCGTTTTTGAAAATTTCAAATGTAAGTAAAAATGTAATTTCAAAATCTTGAAATATCTATTTTTTTCGAACGCTCGCAAGCAAACACCCTTCCTGATGAAATAAAATCGTTTAGAAGCAGCAGGTTGATTTATGTGAGAATTCAATTTTTTTCCTTAGTGAATGTACAGTTTAGTTTTTGTTAATTAAAATAAAAATAGGTACATTTTCCAAGTTACTCTTGTCAGTCTAGGACAAAAGGCTAGAAACCCGATCAAATGGTAAAGTTTAAAGGAGAATTTAAAGGGGAATCGTGCGAGGTTCTAGAGAATTGAATGAAAGCTAAATTTCTTTTTTTTTTGTAGTTGAAATTTTATAAGTAATGTTAAAAAATGTAGCCCCTCAATTTATGCAACATCATTGTTCATCTTTCGATTTTAATTGTTGTTCGGCCGTAACACATTGAGAACGGCGATATTTTTTTTTGACTAAATATAAAAAATCTATACGTACCAAGAAACACCGAAATTCACGATTCACCATGGATTTTGCTTGTTATTAATTATTTTTGTATATCTCAGAATTTACTGAACCAAAAGTTACAAATTTAGTATCTATTTAGATTTTAGAGCCAGTGTAGAGCCACCGAAAGTGTTTTGTTCAATTTTGTTGAGTTTCATGATAAATTTTATGTCATTTTAGTTTGTTCCGAACTACCTTAGCAATTGATAAACTAGAATTTGTGAATATTATGAAAGTGTTTTGTATCCTTTATGATCAAGAAAACTCGTTAAAACCGTCAAAATAGAGATTGATCAATGTTACCCCAAAGCATCAAATTGTAAACAAAGGTGAACTTATTTTTGAATCAAATTTAAAGTAGTCTAAAAAATTCTAAAACCATTGTTTACGTTCTCTTCCAGTACTGATTTTAAAAATATGAAACATTTCACATTCCCCTAAACAGAAAAAATAGTCGAAAAATATTGAAAAAAAATGATCAATCTTACCCCGGATAACAGTAATAAGATTTTCAAGTTCAGATTTGAATTTAATATTTCTATTTATTTAGTCATGCGCAAATTAAAGTAGATAATAATTCAATTTTAAAGTTGAGATTTCAAATTTATAATCAGACTAGCTGATCCCGTACGAACTTCGTTTCGCTTTAAATCATTAGTACGTCAAAATGAGTTTAGAAAATGAATTCGAAACATTCTTTCGACAATTTTGGGTAAAAAATTCAACAGTGTTTAAAGTCGCTACTATTACTATTACTTGAAATTCAAATTAAACGGTTGATTGGCTTTTTATTAAAATTTATGTGAGAGTGTTTTCTTCTCGAACGGTTGCAAAATCTATACATTATGGCAGAAACATGTACTATTTGTTTGTGTGCACGACTCTTTTGCTTGACCTTCACACTTAAATTGTTATCAATTGCCTCCAACAAAAGACTGAACTTTCAATGAAACTTTCTTTTTCTGTCCCATGGCCCGAAATTCGATAATTAAAACCAATTTAACGTTCCTCAAAACTCCCTTGTGCCATTTTTTCTTTTCAAGTTATATGTAAAATAACGTCAGGAACTTGAAACCAATATCGCAAAAACATTAATCAGTGAATATGGACGACCCCTTTGGCCAACCCCTGACCCTAAATTTGATACCTGTAATCGATTGCTCGTCTCTCAAAACACTCATGTGCAAATTTTCATCACAATCCGATGTATAATAACGCCAATATCGCAAAAACATAAATCAGTTGATATGGACGACCCCTTTTGCCGACCCCTATCCCTAAGTTTGATAACTGTAATCGAGTGCTCGTCTCTCAAAACACTCATGTGCAAATTTTCATCACAATCCGACGGAAAATAACGTAACGGTCTGGGGGAGGAAGACTGAATAAAAAAAGAAAAAAATCTTTCAAACGTCAAATTTCTCTCATCAATCTACCGACCAGTGAGTGCGAAGGTTCAAAATTTTCTTTCTTATTTAGTGATTTTTAATAAAACTTGTTTGATGCTCAAAAGCACTTGTTTTGCATAAAACAATGATTTTATTAGGTTTTGTTTTGCTCTGGCAAATTCAAAAAGCATAAATGGAAGAAAAAAACGATACAGAAAACGATACAGCAAATTTCAGTCTTCTTCCCCCAGGTAACGGTCGGTCTCGGATCCAAATGATCTGCCGGCCGACTATATCAATGTCGTCGGCATAGCAGATAAGTTGACTGATCTGTTGCAAATCGTGCCTCGCATTTCGCCCACCGCTCGTCGAATCTATGGCCACGTTTAACATCATGCAGGATAGAACATCGCCTTGTCGAACTCAACAATTCACCTGAAATCCGCACACAGCACTGCGTTCTATTTCTATTCATCCATCGAGGCTATAAATTTAACCTATGAAGTACCTAACTTGATATAATCCTCCAACGCTCATTTTAACAATCCTTGAGTGGTCTTCTTCCATTTATGCTTTTTTAGTAATTATTTCATGCTGGAAACTTTGAAAAAAATTACCGCTGTGAAAAATTCCCGGGAAAAATCTCGTGAACAAAAAACAAAAGAGTATGCAGCAAGGAAACCTGAAAAATTAATATAACCACGCGGGGAAAAACCATATCCAATTTCGAGGCACCTTAAAGCTTAGTTATTTTCGAAAGGGGATAGTTAGGAATGCGTGTATCTCAAAAACCATTCGTTTGATCGAAATACTTTCTATGAATGAAATAAAGGTGATATGTTGAAAATGATAATTCATGAAAAAATTTGAAAAAAAAAATAAATCGTCTTTTGTTAGAAAAAAATCCAATATATTATGGGAGATACCAATGGCTGGCGCACACTTTTTTCAGTCATGTTGTGGATCAGTTTTTCCAACTTATACTTCGTCTATCTAGGTTACTTTTTTAGGGCTTTTAAAAACAGCGAAAACCATAGATTTTGTTTTGAAAATTGCAGTTTTTTTCTCTACAGGAGCAGAATCTTGGCAAATTATTATATTTTGTACAAAACAACTAGCTAATACATACTTTAATATGCTAGGGACCTTACCAAGAGCAGACATGGTATAGGATTCAAACGCTGGAATTTGTTTGAAATTGGGTTTTTCATAAGTTTTATCGTCCATCAGAAATCATCTGTCTCATAGCCTCGGTACCGGCCATAGGGGAGAATGAGGATACTTGATCCCTGGGGATACTTGATTCCTTAGCTATATCTCGAAACTGGAATTTCTTACAAAGATCAAATGTTCTAGAAAAATGTGCCAAAATGAGCAAAATAACAATGCTTGTAGTTTAAAAAATTTTAACAAAATAAATGTTTGAGTAATTGAACTTTGTTTGAAAAATTTCACAAAATGTGACTTCAAGATCTTTTTTCATCACTTTAAAATGTTCCTTACATGGGAAAATTATGAAAAAAAATATTTGTTCCAATATATCAATCGTTTGAGCGTAAAATGAACTTCATAATGCCATATTTTCAAAGCAATGGAAAATTCTCAACTTTTTTCAGATTTTTTTTTCTAAAATGTTGATTATGGGTACAATTGATCCCCTAGAGTTGGGTACAATTGATCCCCTAGAGTTGGGTACAATTGATCCCCCTTCCAAACGGCATATTCTTCGTCTGAAATGATCGTTATGATTGCTGATTACGAAATTACTAATATTTATCCATAAACTAATATTTATCAAACAATTGTCTGAAGAAAAGAGCAAAAATAATTAATTTTCTCTTAATTATAAAAAATAGCGCCTTTAAGTATGCAATGTTAATAGCGTTGAGACAAAGTTATAGAATTTTCTTCTTATTGCTTCTATAAATTGTGAAATGAGAACAAACATGACCAAAATAGTCAATTAACATTCTATCTTGGGTTTTGTTTGATTTTCATACAAGGATTAGGGCTTCCTGAATAAAAGATCAAGTCTCCTTCAATAGGGGATCAAGTCTCCCCTAACTTCAGAAAAATCGCATTTTTTTACTCCCACGAAAATGCTTCTAGTTCATCAAGGGGTTCAAGTATCGTTCTAATTTTTGGAGCATAAAAACTTGAAGTTACAAGCTGTCAGAAAATGTCAAAGACGGCGAGTTGCTAAATTTTTCCAAAAAGATATGGTGAAAATAAGAAAAGGGAATCAAGTATCCCCACTCTCCCCTACAGCTTACGAGCTCTGGAACTGGCAAAAATTTGTTGTTTGAGCCTCAAAACTTTGAGGTAAGGTTTTCATGGCTCATAACGAGGCAACACTTTGAGCTTATCGGAGAAAAAACTGCCGGACATTTCAGCGATCTACACTTAGCTTTCTGCTTATTAAAATTAAAAATTCTGGTATGACACTTGACTTCCCTGATGACTCTTGACCGTAGTTGCTGATCATGTGCTTCACTGCAATGCTTGGTTTGAACTTTGTGGACATTTTTGACAAAGTTTGCATACATTTCTAGCACTCACACACAGTATTTCTTGCAATAATCAACGGTTTTATCAGCTATCAATTTGATAATGATGGTTTTTGAAGGTAACTGTGCAAAATAAATATGTTCTTTTTCTCTTCCAGCGTAATTATCTCAAAACTTGTGATTTTAAAACTTTGAAAAAATAGATCGGTTAGTAATTTTCACAGGCAACAAAATGCTATCAAAGTTTTGAATGTCCGATTAAAAATGAATGAGCTATCAGCACAATAAACTGTCCTATTTCTAAACGATCTAAGCTTTAAGTGAGTGATGCATAAAAAGTAATGCTGTATTCTTGTACATCGTGCAGGAATGTCTTAAAAGAATTAGTACACAGTAAACGAAAATTACCGAGTCCGGTAATTTTTTTTACCGAAATCCTAACATGTGTAAATCGTTAAACTGTTCGGTAATTTTTTCGGTAAAAAATAAACGAACATCGGTAAATGAACAATCGATTTACCGATGTTCGTTTGTTTTTTACCGAAAAAATTACCGAACAGTTTAACGATTTACACACGTTAGGATTTCGGTAAAAAAATTACCGAACTCGGTAATTTTCGTTTACGGTGTACGTATGTACTAGGCAGGTTAGAGCTTTTGGAACCGAGCAAAGTTTGAGACCCCACCAAATTTGTAGAGCATTAGAGCCAAAAAATGGAATTAGCAGCGACCACATAAAGTTATCAAAATGAACGAAATTTCAGCATGGTGTCTTCTGGTATGCCAAGGATCGATATCAGCTCCCATGGTTTTTTTTTTATTCCGGAGCATACCTAGTATTGTATGCCTATAACAAATATTTACATGCATCTACATTTTTTAGCAAAACTATAGAACATCACAAACATTTTTTAAAATAATGGTTTTAATTCACTTATCAACTTTCCCAAAGACCGGAAGTGATTTGGAATTTTGAGAAAAAAGATACTAAAGTCTTGAATTTTTTTCCTAAAGCTGCAAATAACGTGAAACGTGAAGATTTAAACTAAATCCAGTATTCAGAAGGTGGTAAAGGCTGGCAGGATACGCTGGGCAGGACATGTTGCGATAATGCCAGACGGCTGTCCTGCAAAACAGGTTTTCGCTGCGAATCCGGTAGAAACGAGACGAGCAGGGTCGCAACGAACGAAGTGATCAAGTGGAGCGTGATCTGGCGAATGTGGGATGTCCTAGAAATTGTGGACATGGACCGAGAATTTTAGGAATATTATTCATCCAGTTATGTCGTAAGACGGAATTCTATGTACATACATAAATAATTAAACTAAATCGAATCTTTGATATTTTTAAAAACATAAGTCAAATCGTTTTGCAGTCTTCAAGTTAGTTGTTAAATGAGCTAAAATCTGCCATATCGAATACTCGAAGACTTTCTTGAATGATATCAGAAAAAACTGTAATCTTATAAATTCAAATTTTTAAAAATTGTAGAGTTTAATTTTTAAAGCGATGTATTTTTCAAACAAGAATATCTCAACAAGATCTAAATACTGGATTGAATGAAGGATTTTAAATTGATTCAAAATTAGTTTTTAGTTTTCATTTAAAATTTGTTTTAAACGAACACTCACACACATCTCAGTGAAACTTCATGTTTCTTAGAAGAGATGTTTTTCACAATTATAATACATTTGTTTATTTTGGTGCCAAAAATTTACAATATACTTTAAAAAATATGAAATAGCTATTCAAGTCATCGTCCAAAAGTTTGAGACCATTACATAGTATGGTGTAACGGTCAAAACAAAGTTTGGGATCAGTCTTCTAAAACATGCACAAAAAAAAAAGCCAATCCGAAATGCAATAACTTGTAAGACAACTAAGTTATGGTCAAAACAAATTTGCATATTTTTTAAACGGTCGAACTATTTGGTGAAAATCATCAGAAAATGATGAAACTTTAGCTAAAGTTCTAAAGAAGTTAGTCTGCAAAAATATTTCAACTAAATATCCATAAAGCAAGTTCAACTCATTAGCTTCCAGATCAGCTTACCAGATAAATACGTTGTTTGATAACAGAGATACGCGTTTCAGAAGACTGATCCTAAACTTTTGACCGTTACACCATACTATGGGGTGGTCCCAAACTTTTGGACGATGACTTAAGTAGATATTTTATCTAATAAGATGGCTGAGACATGGCCGATCAAAATTTTTATGTTCTTGAGGGGGTGATCCCAAACTTTTGGCCGGCAGTGTACATAGTTTTTGATTCAAAGAACTAATCAGTTGATTTTCTCGAAATAGCATTCGAATATTAAG
This sequence comes from Uranotaenia lowii, assembly GCF_029784155.1. Lineage (NCBI taxonomy): Eukaryota > Metazoa > Arthropoda > Insecta > Diptera > Culicidae > Uranotaenia > Uranotaenia lowii. The sequence continues at coordinate 3,056,060 of NC_073692.1, forward strand.
TTTGTTATTCAGAATATTGAAATTATAAAATTTAGAAAACAAAAGCTTCGCGTTGTGAAGTCATGACATAAATTAAGTCATATTTCGAAAAATTTCCGTTTTATAAAAAACTAGCTGACCCGGTAAACTTCGTTTTACCTTCTAAAGTATAAATCGTAATAAATGTTTAATTTTATCTACACGTCCTTAACTGCATCGTGCTCGCGAATAGATTCTTATGGAAATCGTAACAAATAAAGTGTAATTTGTATTGGGACCACCTTTTATAAAAAGTGAGATTCTTGAAACTATTATACAAACCATCTGAGTGAGATTCTTGAAACTATTATACAAACCATCTCTGACCCAAAAAACCCTCGGATACCAAATTTCACTTCATTCTGACCGACCATTCATACGTGATGTTGTTACAAAGAAAACGCCTCCATTTTTATATATAAGAAGATGTGAAGAGCTAATTTTGTAAGATGAACAGATAATTTTGTATGGGGACCCCCCTTTCATCAAAAGTGAGATTCTTGAAACTATTATACCAACCATCTCTGACCCAAAAAACCCTCGGATACCAAATTTCACTTCATTCCGACCGACCATTCATATGTGATGTTGTTACAAAGAAAACGCCTCCATTTTTATATATAAGATGTGAAAAGCCAATTTTGTTTGGGGACCCCCCTTTCATCAAAAGTGAGATTCTTGAAACTATTATACAAACCATCTCTGACCCAAAAAACCCTCGGATACCAAATTTCACTTCATTCCGACCGACCATTCATACGTGATGTGTTACAAAGAAAACGCCTCCATTTTTATATATAAGAAGATGTGAAGAGCTAATTTTGTAAGATGAACAGATAATTTTGTATGGGGACCCCCCTTTCATCAAAAGTGAGATTCTTGAAACTATTATACAAACCATCTCTGACCCAAAAAACCCTCGGATACCAAATTTCACTTCATTCCGACCGACTATTCATATGTGATGTTGTTACAAAGAAAACGCCTCCATTTTTATATAAAAAACTGTTTAATATGAATATGTAGTGCTTTTGTTCCTGTACTCATAGATATCCAAGCTAATCCCATGCGTATTCCGTTTGGACAGAAACTATTAAAAAAACAATTAAAAGAATATTTCATCGGATAACTTCATATTTATTAATTGTTTTATCAAGTAGAGAATAGAAGTCCTAATAAACTGAGCATACTTTCAGAGGCCCTTGTTCGCTAGACTTGTTCACGATGAAGATTGAAATAATCTATAAGATCCATGCCATGCTCAACTCGGATGAAGGTATCATCTGGTTTGTTTATATGGAATTACCGACGGCTGTGGGTTTGTTGAATGGAGCATTCGATTTCCATCCAGACTCTAGCTGTCAAAAAATCACTGGAGATAACCTGTAGTTTCGTGAAGCATTGTATTCATAACCTGGCATGACTAGAAAAATTCATACATTTTTCTATGAAACCGATATAATGATGCGCTGCTGAGATATCAATTGGATTTATTCTCTTTTTTTTCGGACGCAACGGTTGACTTTTCCTTTACATAGGTTAACGTCTCGACAGTTTTACGACAGCTCGATGTGTTTATATGTTTAAGAGATTATCTCTGTCTTTTCTGTGAAAAGAAGAGAAAGAATAATTGTTGCAAATTTCTAAATCTTTTTCTTTCTTCAGCTCAGGAAAATGTCAAGGGAATAGAAAGGATTTCTACCATATCATTTCCTTTTGCTAATAAACATGTTGACTGCTGTCTGATCCTTACGGCTTAAAAGGGATTATCTTATTTGCTTTCTCAGTTGGGTTAGGTTGGATGTGCTTTAAACAAACTTCTGTTCGTGACGTTTGAATGGAAAGATTTGTGGCAAATTCCGAGGCTTATTACATTAAATAGAATCATCCTTCACATTTCTGCGTTCGAAGAAGGAAGAAATAGAAAGTACGAGTTGAATTCAAGTCTTGCTTTTATCGTAGGTACATTATAAAATATCGTACATTATAATCCTGATCATTGACTTCTTCATTCGTTTGCCAAAACCAGTTTCCTACTGATTTCTTCTACTACATGGAACACCAATTTATATAACAATGTCATTGACATTCGAGATACGTCGTTTGTCAAGAAGTAAGTTTGAAATTAAAAGTGACAAGCTACGAGTCCATCTCACTTCCAATCTTCGGGAAGGTGCTGCATTGAATGAAACATAACAAGAATGTCAAGAATTGATATCAATCTCTATGTCGGCCAGTTAAATCGATATCCGGAAGGTTTACAAACCTGAGAGGTGTTCGTAGCGTTCTTAAAAAAGGGTCAACTGAAGCTTCATCGGAGCTTTGAGAATGAATGTATTTTTTGGAATGGGTTAGGATATTGAAAGCAGACAAAATGTTTATTACTGAGCAATATAGCTAATACGATATTTTTTTTAGTAACAATAATATTTATTTAAGACTTTTAACCTTAGAGGTCATTCGAGTCTAATGTCATTCGAGGTAATGTGAGTTTCCATTATCTGTGCCTAAAATTACTCAATCTATTCATGTTTGGCATAACTTTTCGAATAAAAAATATTCCGCTTTTAATGGTTTCAGTTATTTTCAATAATTCAGTGCAAACGAAACAAGCAATTTTCAACAAATTTTAACAAAAAAATAGGTACATCTTCTAAAAAAATATATCTCCTAAACATATTTATAATACAATATTATCATTGCAAGAGGCTGAAAAACAATCAATGCCCACACTGATCTGTAGCATTATAGTAAGCATTCCAGATTGTCCGATCTATCCGTGTTTGCCCGGATATCGAAGAGAAAAAAATCGAGACCAGTTCGAACGGGCATGGTCGCACGAATCCCTTATTTATTCACATTAGTCGCGCAGTTTAGCAAAAAGCTATTTCCTTCAAAGTGAACTTTAAAATTTGAATTTTGAACTTTGAAATCGATTTGATGAGTTTCGACGAAAAAATAAAATTCCAAGTGGTTTTACTGCACCATTCCCTTGTTTGCCAGGTTTTTCAAAAATCGCTTAAAAATGCCTGGCGCCCCAAAAATACGTATGTACTGGAAAAATTCTAGAATATTGTTTCACAACCTTCCGATTTTTGTTTCGCTTATCCGACCCTTTATCATGGGCCTTCAATTTGAGACGATACCTACTACCTATAGTTTGAGACGATACCTACTATGCTATTGAAAGAACACCAGAAATGTTTCGAATACTAGAAAATAGGTCAATAATCTGGATGTTTGTGGGAAAAATGTAACTACAACTAAAGCTATGATCATTTAGTATCCGGGCACTTTATTCCGGTAATAGCTACGTTACTAGAGCTCGGATATGCAAAAATTTAGCAGCGTTGTGTTGATTATGAAAAGGACTATCTTGCCAATTTTCTCAGATTTTTAAATTTATGTATGTTTGAGATATTTAAAAAGAAAGTGTTTGAGATGTAAAAAGACATGATAAAATAATTTTGCAAACTCGCCTTGGAGAAAATTCTTTCCAAAACCACACAGATATTTGAAACAAGCTTCTGATTCATTTAAAAACTTTCAAATTTCAATTTTCCAAGTCCTGAATATTGATAAGAATATAAACTTTGTTGATATAGCTACTAGGTAATTTTTTTTTTATAAACTTTGTTGATATTGCTGTTTATTGTATTTCGACAAAAATGACAAAAATGACAAAAATGACAAAAATGACAAAAATGACAAAAATGACAAAAATGACAAAAATGACAAAAATGACAAAAATGACAAAAATGACAAAAATGACAAAAATGACAAAAATGACAAAAATGACAAAAATGACAAAAATGACAAAAATGACAAAAATGACAAAAATGACAAAAATGACAAAAATGACAAAAATGACAAAAATGACAAAAATGACAAAAATGACAAAAATGACAAAAATGACAAAAATGACAAAAATGACAAAAATGACAAAAATGACAAAAATGACAAAAATGACAAAAATGACAAAAATGACAAAAATGACAAAAATGACAAAAATGACAAAAATGACAAAAATGACAAAAATGACAAAAATGACAAAAATGACAAAAATGACAAAAATGACAAAAATGACAAAAATGACAAAAATGACAAAAATGACAAAAATGACAAAAATGACAAAAATGACAAAAATGACAAAAATGACAAAAATGACAAAAATGACAAAAATGACAAAAATGACAAAAATGACAAAAATGACAAAAATGACAAAAATGACAAAAATGACAAAAATGACAAAAATGACAAAAATGACAAAAATGACAAAAATGACAAAAATGACAAAAATGACAAAAATGACAAAAATGACAAAAATGACAAAAATGACAAAAATGACAAAAATGACAAAAATGACAAAAATGACAAAAATGACAAAAATGACAAAAATGACAAAAATGACAAAAATGACAAAAATGACAAAAATGACAAAAATGACAAAAATGACAAAAATGACAAAAATGACAAAAATGACAAAAATGACAAAAATGACAAAAATGACAAAAATGACAAAAATGACAAAAATGACAAAAATGACAAAAATGACAAAAATGACAAAAATGACAAAAATGACAAAAATGACAAAAATGACAAAAATGACAAAAATGACAAAAATGACAAAAATGACAAAAATGACAAAAATGACAAAAATGACAAAAATGACAAAAATGACAAAAATGACAAAAATGACAAAAATGACAAAAATGACAAAAATGACAAAAATGACAAAAATGACAAAAATGACAAAAATGACAAAAATGACAAAAATGACAAAAATGACAAAAATGACAAAAATGACAAAAATGACAAAAATGACAAAAATGACAAAAATTACAAAAATTACAAAAATTATAAAAAATTACAAAAATGACAAAAAGATATGAAATAAATAAAATAAAATAAATGACAAAAATTATAAAAATTTCAAAAATTACAAAAATTACAAAAATGACAAAAAATTACAAAAATTACAAAAATTACAAAAATTACAAAAATTACAAAAATTACAAAAATTACAAAAATTACAAAAATTAAAAAATTAAAAAATTAAAAAATTACAAAAATTACAAAAATTACAAAAATTACAAAAATTACAAAAATTACAAAAATTACAAAAATTACAAAAATTACAAAAATTACAAAAATTACAAAAATTACAAAAATTACAAAAATTACAAAAATTACAAAAATTACAAAAATTACAAAAATTACAAAAATTACAAAAATTACAAAAATTACAAAAATTACAAAAATTACAAAAATTACAAAAATTACAAAAATTACAAAAATTACAAAAATTACAAAAATTACAAAAATTACAAAAATTACAAAAATTACAAAAATTACAAAAATTACAAAAATTACAAAAATTACAAAAATTACAAAAATTACAAAATTACAAAAATTACAAAAATTACAAAAATTACAAAAATACAAAAATTACAAAAATTACAAAAATTACAAAAATTACAAAAATTACAAAATTACAAAAATTACAAAAATTACAAAATTACAAAAATTACAAAAATTACAAAAATTACAAAATTACAAAATTACAAAAATTACAAAAATTACAAAAATTACAAAATTACAAAAATTACAAAAATTACAAAAATTACAAAAATTACAAAAATTACAAAAATTACAAAAATTACAAAAATTACAAAAATTACAAAATTACAAAAATTACAAAAATTACAAAAATTACAAAAATTACAAAAATTACAAAAATTACAAAAATTACAAAAATAAATTACAAAAATTACAAAAATTACAAAAATTACAAAAATTACAAAAATTACAAAATTACAAAAATTACAAAAATTACAAAAATTACAAAATACAAAAATTACAAAAAATTACAAAAATTACAAAAATTACAAAAATTACAAAAATTACAAAAATTACAAAAATTACAAAATTACAAAAATTACAAAAATTACAAAAATTACAAAAATTACAAAAATTACAAAATTACAAAAATTACAAAAATTACAAAAATTACAAAAAATTACAAAAATTACAAAAATTACAAAAATTACAAAATTACAAAATTACAAAATGACAAAAATTACAAAAATTACAAAAAATAACAAAAATTACAAAATTACAAAATTACAAAAATTACAAAAATTACAAAAATTACAAAAATTACAAAATTAAATAAAATTACAAAAATTACAAAAATTACAAAAATTACAAAAATTACAAAAATTACAAAAAATTACAAAAAATACAAAAATGACAAAAATTACAGAAAATTAGAAAAAATTACAAAAATGACAAAAATTACAAAAATTACAAAAAATACAAAAATTACAAAAATCACAAAAATTAAAATTACAAAAATTACAAAAATTACAAAAATCACAAAAATTACAAAAATTACAAAAATTACAAAAATTACAAAAATTACAAAAATTACAAAAATTACAAAAATGACAAAAATGACAAAAATTACAAAAATTACAAAAATTACAAAAATTACAAAAATTACAAAAATTACAAAAATTACAAAAATTACAAAAATTACAAAAATTACAAAAATTACAAAAATTACAAAAATTACAAAAATTACAAAAATTACAAAAATTACTAAAATTACAAAAATTACAAAAATGACAAAAATTACAAAAATTACAAAAATTACAAAAATTACAAAAATTACAAAAATTACAAAAATTACAAAAATTCAAAAAATTAAAAAAATTACAAAAATTACAAAAATTACAAAAATTACAAAAATTACAAAAATTACAAAAATAATAAAAATTACAAAAATGACAACAATTACAAAAATGACAAAAATTACAAAAATGACAGAAATTACAAAAATTACAAAAAGCTTCTGATTCATTTAAAAATTGACAAATTTCGATTTTCCAAGTCCTGAATACTGATAAGAATATAAACTTTGTTGATATAGCTATTAGGTAATTTTTTTTTATAAACTTTGTTGATATTGCTGTTTATTGTATTTCGACAAAAAGGACAAAAATGACAAAAATGACAAAAATTACAAAAATGACAAAAATGACAAAAATGACAAAAATGACAAAAATGACAAAAATGACAAAAATGACAAAAATGACAAAAATGACAAAAATGACAAAAATGACAAAAATGACAAAAATGACAAAAATGACAAAAATGACAAAAATGACAAAAATGACAAAAATGACAAAAATGACACAAATGACAAAAATGACAAAAATGACAAAAATTACAAGAATTACAAAAATGACAAAAATTACAAAAATAAACAAAATGACAAAAGTGACAAAAATGACAAAAATAATTATAATAAATAATATGAAATAAATGACAATTACAAAAATGACAAAAATGACAAAAATGACAAAAATGCCAAAAATGAGAAAAATGAAAAAATGACAAAAATGACAAAAATGTCAAAAATGACAAAAATGACAAAAATGACAAAAATGACAAAAATGACAAAAATGACAAAAATGATGAAAATGATGAAAATGACAAAAATGGCAAAAATGACAAAATTGACAAAATTGACAAAAATGACAAAAATGAACAAAAATTAACAAAAATTAACAAAAATGAACAAAATTACAAAAACGACACAAATGACAAAAATGATTATAATTACAAAAATGACAAAAACACCCAAAAATAACAAAAACCACAAATGACCTACTACTTGAACAGCAAAGTTTTCGAGCGGTCAATTTTGCTATCAGGTTCTCTTTAAAGTTGTGAATGGTCCATACCAAAAGCGTAAAGCGAAAAAAAAAGTCGTGAATTTGTATCAACGAAACCAACGATTACAATGGCCATTATATTTTAGATAAATATTTGATTTAACACTAAACGTACCGGAGGCGGTCAAATGACGGTTTTTGAACTTTAAACGATTATTACGCCTTATATTATTGTTTTTTCGCAAATTTTACGACAGGACTATTTTTGTTTTTGAAATGCAAGTATTTTTACGTTTTTAAATTTTTTTTAAGTGTTACGGTTTTCGAATAACGCATGTGGTATACCTATTCATACCGCGAGCGGTCAAATGACGGCAAACACCGTTTTCGCTAAAACTCCCTTGTTTCTCAACCGATTTCTACCAAATTTATAGTTTTGAAAAGCTTACAATTCGACTCAAATATGTTTCTCAGACAATTTTCAGCTACAATCAATAACTTTAAAGTTATTTAAAGTACAAGAAAAATTTTATGAAAAAACATGCTTCAGGAAAAAGGTTGTAAATCAGTTATTAAGTGCTCGAATAAAATTTCACTTAGTGCCTGAGAAAGCTGAAGTTAGAAACTATATGTTGCACATATGGAAAATTTTTTGAAAAATTTTCTAAGATCATGGCCACAAAAAATGTATAAAAGTTGTGTAAAACCCGTATTTTTCAATCAATCAACCGCCAAAGCTGTTCCTGTTACAGTAGAAAATTTTGAAAAAGTGAATTGAAAAGTAGACGTAATTTGTCACATTTTGGCATCTTTAGATTTTTAAAATACTAAATACATAATTTATGACGACTTTTCAAAGGTAGCTGTTTTTCGAACTTTTTATCAATTTGAATTTTCTAAGACAATTCCTACACCTAAGCTCAGCTTCGCACTGGATTTTGAGTACGTTAACGTAAGGTTTAGGCAATAAAACTATATGCAAAAGAATGCTTATTTCATACCGGTTCTAGTGGTGTAACTGCATTGGCGGTGCAATGCTTGGCAAAAATATGATAAATAAAACAGTGAACTAGTTTCTGAATTTTGAGAAGTCAGCACAAACTCTTGCTTGGCAGACGGGCGCAGTGGGTGGTAATATCTCAAAGCTATTTTGCACACGAAGACGGATGAAAAGAAACGAAAAAACAAACAAGAATTAGCTCAAATTTTATAGTTTTACTTTCAGAAATATATTTATTATATTTTTGCCAAGCATTGCACCGCCAATGCAGTTACATCACTAGAACCGGCATGAAATTTTCTTTTTTACACATATAGTTTTATTGCCTAAACTATACGTTAACGTACTCAAAATCCAGTGCAAAGCTGAATTTGGGTGTAGGGATTGTCTCAGAAAATCCAGATTCATAAAAAGTTCGCAAAACAACTATCTTTGAAAAGCCGTAAAAAATTATGTATTTCGTATTTTAAAAATCTAAAGATGCCAAAATGTGACAAATTACGTCTACTTTTCAATTCACTTTTTCAAAATTTTCTACTGTAACAGGAACAGCTTTGGCGGTTGATTGATTGAAAAATACGGGTTTTACACAACTTTTTTACATTTTTTGTGGCCATGATCTTAGAAAATTTTTAAAAAAATTTTCCATATGTGCAGCATATAGCTTCTAACTTCAGCTTTCTCAGGCACTAAGTGAAATTTTATTCGAGCACTTAATAACTAATTTACATCCTTTTTCCTGAAGCATGTTTTTTCATAAAATTTTTCTTGTACTTTAAATAACTTTAAAGTTATTGATTGTAGCTGAAAATTGTCTGAGAAACATATTTGAGTCGAATTATAAGCTTTTCAAAACTATAAATTTGGTAGAAATCGGTTGAGAAACAATGGAGTTTTAGCGAAAACGGTGTTTGCCGTCATTTGACCGCTCGCGGTATGAATAGGTATATACAAAGTGTCGGTATGTTTAGTGTTAAAGTATCTTCTAAAATATAGTTAAGAAATTTTCATACAGGTGTCGCTCTTATGTTAAAAATGATGGGAGCGAAGACGCCCTTCTGAAAATCTGAATAGAGTGATATACCTACCCCTCGTTCAAACGTCATCTTTTTGTCGTCGCTGCCAAAAGAAAGCTGAATACTTTCGCATACGCTCGTGCACTCGGGAAATGTTGCTTAAAGTGATTTCTTTAAAAAATCGTGTTTTCTACATTAATAATCGTGAAATATGCTGTTTTAGTTGATTTTGTTTTCATGCATCGTTGAATACAATAAATAGTGTCGCTAATATATTTGATTGCCAACCTAAAATCAAGAAAGAAGTTGTAGGTAATGTGGTCATGTTTTTCCTAGCTCACCAATATGTGCTCTAAAAGAGGTACACTTTCAGTTTTTTCGGGAAATATAAACTGTTTTGTGATACGTTTGTTCAATTTTCAATAGCAGGAATAAACAGCAGAATGAAGTTTAAAAGTCTGCAAATTTAGTGTTTTCAATGCCATCATTAATTTGAGCAGGCGATTAACGGGATCTTTCTAAGGCATAATAAAGCTTGCCAGTTTAATTTGACACCGTTTATTATCTGTTGTTTTATCTTAACGCTGTTTCGAACAGTTCTATTAATGTTATGCGTTCAAAATTTTTGGTAAATGTCGTTTTTTGATAAATTTTATAAATGTAAAAAACATCGGGTAGATTCCGTACAGTGAAAATTCTGCCATTGGTGTAACGCACACAAATACGCATGCAAAATCACATCACCAACACAACGATATAATATGTCATTTTTGGAGTGCGTAATCAACATGTAAATATTTATTTCGGAAAACATTAGATCATTGATTGTCAGGTCTTTGTCAAGTATACAGAAAGTGTACGAATTGATCGCTCAAAAATGTGAATTTTTACTTATTTATAACGTTATAAATAATGTACTGTTTATCTGTTTCTTGTTTTCAGATCAATATCCACATCTTGTGTAATTTACCGGTTCATAGCGCTCGTGTAATTTGAGAAAAAAGTATTAACTTTGTTTTTGTAATTTTGAGCAAGTGATTAGTCAATGTGATGGAATAAAGTGTATTTTCAAGAACATTGAAGCATTCCTACAAGCAGACACATTAACGTTTAGGTGGTCAACTTCTGCAACCGAGTATGGCTTATCACAAACCTATCGATATTGATGGGTTCATCACACAAATGGCCAAGGCCGATATGCGCATAAAGGCTCAGTTGGCGGAAGATTTAGTGTTGTATTTGAACGATGCCGAGAATTCAATAGAGTGCGTTGATCTCGGAATGCTGGTTGACGGACTGATTCCGTGGATGATTGGCAGTCACTTCAAGGTATGATTTTCTTCTGATATTCCGTTTGACCTTGAATGATGCCGTCAACGAGTGCTGCATAATGGCCCGTTTCACGCATCATTGCTGCCTCTCCTTAATAAAACAGTCTTCTATAAAACAATGTTTCTTTTTTTTGTAGATTGCTCAACGTGCACTGGAAGCTTTCACGGAACTTGTAGTACGCCTTGGACCCGATTTCAATGCATACACATCTACAATCCTACCGCATGTCGTTGATCGACTAGGGGATAGCAGGGATACAGTTCGAGAAAAGGCACAACTTGTATTGCACAAACTGATGGAATGTAGAGTTATTCCTCCGCAAACATTGTTAGACAAGCTAACTGTATGTTTTAAACATAAAAATGCTAAGGTCAGAGAAGAATTCTTGCAGACCATTATCAACGCTCTAAACGAGTACGGCACACAGTCACTTTCGGTAAAATTGTATATACAGCCTATCGTGACACTATTAGGTGACCCAACTCCAACAGTAAGAGATGCAGCAATACAGACTCTCGTTGAGATTTATAAACATGTCGGTGATAGGCTCAGAATTGACCTCCGGAAGAAAGAGGTGCCGGCAACTAAGTTCACTCTTTTAGAACAAAAATTTGACGAAGCACGTAATGATGGTTTGCTTCTTCCGTCTGCATTGAGTTCAGGATTATCCAATGATGATGTTGATACTGCAGTTATTGCCCGGCCAACAAAGTTAGTCAAACGGACGCCTTCTGCGACACCAAGAAAACCATTATTCGATACACAAGGCTCGGGGGACCTGTTGGCAGTAGGAGCAGTTTCGTCGGATGTTTTTGAAAATTGTTTTGAAAATGTTCCACAGTTAACCATTTTCTCCCAACGTGATATGGATGAGCATATGAAAAACATCAACACACTTATAGGAGATAAAAATGTTGACTGGGAAAAACGCGTTGACGCATTGAAGAAAATACGATCCCTTCTTATGATCAATGTACAAAACTCTCCGACATTCACGCAACAGTTAAAAGACTTATCAATTGCATTCCTGGATATTCTCAAAGAATTGAGGTCTCAAGTCGTTCGGGAAGGTTGCATTACATTGGCATACATGTGTAAAATATTGAAAAATAGAATGGACCAATTCACTTCTTATATAATGCAAGAATTAATAAACTTGATTCAAAACTCAGCAAAAGTAATTTCTTCGTCTGGAACAATTGCATTAAAATATGTCATCAGATATACACATGCTCCAAAAATAGTGCCAATTATAACTCAGAATCTCATGCAATCAAAATCAAAAGATATACGTAGTACATTATGTGAAATAATGGTTCTTTTATTCGATGAATGGCCGACAAAAGCTCTTGAAAAAAATAGCACCACCTTAAAAGACGCTCTTCGTAAAGGAATCGCAGATGCTGACAGCGAAGCTAGGCGACACAGCCGATGGTAAATATGAAAATTCTACACTTAATTAAATTTACAAAAGATGAAATTAAACAAAAAACAACTACATAATATTAAAAAATCATTTAGTTGAGCTTACTTATATTATATAGGCAAAAAACATAAAAAAAAACTTATAAATATTGATGTTTTAATAAATATGTTAAACATGCTCTTCTATACTATGAATGCGCTAACGCAGAAACTAATGTTTTTTTCTTTTCCCATCGATAGCGCCTTTTGGAGTTTTCGGAGACATTTTCCTGATCTAGCTGACAACCTCTATTCATCTTTAGACATGGCAACTCAGCGAATGATGGAGAAGGACCGAGATAATATTGGAATTAATGGTACCAACTCATTAAGTGTCAGTCTGCGAGGCAGTAATAGTAGCTTGAATTCTGTGCCTGGTGGGGTGATAAGTACGTGTTTTGTTTTTGTATCGTCATTTGTCTTTTGAGAATGTGAAAGTCTACAAACCTTTGTTCACAGTTTTTTTTACATTTATGGATCATTCATAGTTATTGGATAATTTTTCATTGTAAAGATAGTAAACATGTTTGGATCCTGACACTAACTATTGCAATGCATTGGCGTCTTATGAAGAAATTTCATCTTTCATGTTGATGCTATGCAGAATTCTCTATCTCTTCAAAATTTCGTCAAGCTTTGTAGATAGTTTATGCTTGTAATTTCGAATAGTCAGGTGTTAATTTATCCGAAGCAAGTAAAGAATGATTTAAAATATTATCTTAAAAATTATAGTCCGCAATTTGGTATCAACAATATTTCCTTTCCCTGTGTTAAACCGAAAAGAAAGATTTCATAACATTAACAACATTAGTCATTATTGACATTTATATAAAATAACAATTTCTATGTTTGATATCAGAACCATAAATAAACCTATTGAAATACTTCCTGGAGTGCCAATCGGTTTAGGTCCATAACTCTTGAGTGATCCATAGCTCCATATTCATGTTGTGTTAACAATAAGCAAAGTGCATCAGTCAAACTGCATATTATTTAACTAAATTATCACTCAACTAATCGTTTTTGTTCATTAAACATTTTTCATTATCATCTTTCAATATACTACCAGAACGTAGACAGTCTTCAGGGCTTAAAAGTCCAGCATCCGCTCAATCAGGTAAAATAATATTATACTGTAAGTTTGAATAGCTTCTTCATTGAATTGCCGTCAGTTAAATAATTTTTGGTTTGATCTTAAATCAAATGCTAAAAAAATGGCTCTCTTTTTGAAGATAACACGATTCTAAAACCTTCTGTTTTTCGTTTAAAATCTCTATGGAAAAAAGTATTCGATATGATCCATTATAGACGCTTTTTCTAGTAAGGATTGTATAAGATATCTTCAAAAAAAACAATGCTTTAAATAATTTTTGATTCAGAGAGGCTTAGTAAAAAAGTTATTGATAAAGTCCAGCGGTCAGTGTGGCGTGAGTCAGAAGACGCCAGCCCTATTATGACTAAATGTTGATACCTTGGAATTATTTAGGAGACCTTTAAGCCCTACTAACCCGGCAACGTGCTTTCTCCTTCTGGTATCGTGAAGGGTTAGCTCATTATCTTGGACTGCATTCTATTCTGCATTGTTCATTCGAAGTGGATCTTAACCAGTAGAGGATGATTAAAATGAACTTCTCAAGATCGCTTTACAACTTTGAGCTGTTTGTGTGTATTGTTCTAGTTAGTACAACTGTTTCCATTCATTTTATATTTAAGGGTGGTGATATAGAGTACCAAAGCCTCGGCCATCAAGTGAAATATATAAAAGAGCTTCGAATCACTGTTGAAGGTGTACACTAGACTGCCTCAAATTTGTATGGGAAATTCAAAACCTGTGAAATGTTATGCGCTGCAGGCTGAAATTGATCCTAGTCCTACTACAAGATCTCATGCCAAATTTGGGCGAGATCGGATCATGGGAAGGGGTCGCTCAACGAGCCTGAAGTTTGTATGGGATTCTTAGACATTTTGTTCGTTGGAAACATGAAAAACCAGTTTTTCATCAATAACTTTGGTTCCCGTCTGCCGATTTCTTTCAAAAACGGGTTTTCTTAAAGCTGAAATTATGAAAAATATTTCATCCGAAGACTGCATTTCAATTAGAGTCAATATAAGAAAGTTATCAAGCTTCAAAAATGGGCTATTTTTTAAGGATGGTATTCATCGCTGTTAATGAGTCGAGGCTGTCGAACATATTGACGCCTCATTAACAGTGCTGAATACCATCGTTAAGAAAGTTAGCCCATATTTGAAGCCTAATAACTTTTTTATCTTAACTCTTATCGATATGCAGTCTTCGGATGAAATATTTTTCATAATTTAAGCTTTAAGAAAACCCGTTTATGAAAGAAATGGGCAGACGGGAACCAAAGTTATTGATGAAAAACTGGTTTTTCATGTTTCCAACGAACAAAATGTTTAAGAATCCCATACAAACTTCAGGCTCGTTGAGCGACCCCTTCCCGTAATCCGATCTCTCCCAAATTTGGCATGAGATCTTGTACTAGGACAAGGATCAATTTTAGCCTGCAGCGCATAACTTATTCAAAAGTCGGGTCATTTGGGGCACTCTATTGTACACACGAAACTTTATCATTCTATTTGTTTTCCTTTAATTATTAAAAGTTTTACGTTCAATGTTCGACTTTTTTTTCTGTAAACATCACGTAGCTTTACCATTATTAATTAAATTGTTCGTGTAAAAATTAATTCAACTGTTTTTTCAATGCTTACGTGGGATTTGATGGATTTTATGAAATACAAAATATAGTAAATGCTACGAGTGTGAGTACTGAAAATTTAGCATCTTCTAATGGTTCTTCTTCGCGATTACAAAGAACACCGTCTTTACCCAGGACATATTCACGAAATCGAAGTGGTATTCCAGTTGCATATCGAGAACAACCCGCAACAACATTACGAGGTTTACGCATGTTTTTAATTGTTGCACTTATGTTGAATGTTTTTCTCTGTGATTGTGTACTATTTTTGTATTGTTTCTGAATTTGAACTAGAATTTTTTTTTGTTGATGTTTATATAATACTTTTATAAAATAAGTATTTATTTATAAATAACAGTTCGTGTTCTGTGCAAATTATTTCCTTTTTTATGTACCTTTTAGAGAAATCTAGTATTTTATTAAGCGTGTTATGGTTTACATTCCGGAGAACTTGAATGAACTTAAATTTTCAAGCTTTTTTCAGTAAATGGTATTCAGTATAATGTGTTATCAAAGTTCACGACAGCGGAATGTGTTTTTTTTTCCATAATCAATCGTTCATCGCTTTCTAACAATCATTTCAATACTTTTTATGCAGCCGGATTACGAAGTGTTTCCGCCGTTGATACCGCGGCTGCCCAAAGAGCTCGTGCAAGAGTACAATACTCAAATATGGCTCGTATGAAAATCTCATCGGGATCAGCTTCTATTCGTAAGTATATAAGTTTTACCAGTGAGTTTTCTAATACAAATACCATGGAGTTGATAAGGTTTTAGTATCTTACCAAAATCATTTGTTTATTTGCATGCACAATCGTTTAACTAATGTTCTTTGCCGACATTATGGAGCAGAAGGACAGTTCGCGCAGCAAGGTAAGCATCAGCTTTATAAACGTTTTATTTGCAATGTACTCAAAGTTATTAGATTTAAAATATGCATTGAACTTTAAAAGACTTCTTAAGGGTCGCATTCTTAACCCTGAGTATTATATCTTCTTCTTTACTCAGAAACCTAAGACTACATTTTTTAAGCAATTCTTATTAAAGGCAAAGGAACCAGGCATGTTATGCCGAATACTATTTCCTACAGTTCAACTGTAAAGACGAAACAAAATAAATTTTCCTCATGTGTAATTTTACCCTTATGATATGTTCATTTACTTTTACAGCACGAGTGAAGAAAGTTCCACTAACAACCGCCACACCTCAACAGCCACCTACACCTGAAAGGAGGATACGGTCAAGATCTGGTGTCTCTCAATCTCAACGTAGGTTTTTCGTTGCTTTCTTCATAGAACATTTTTTAAAGTTTTGTTTTATCACAGCAACATCCAGAAGCACCTCTCCATCGAGTAAACTCCGAGAAAATTTTGGTATTTCATCGATTTATAAACAAACTGGTACTGTACCTAAGAAAGCAACCGGCATCCCGCGATCTTTAGCAAGTTCTCGAGAAACAAGTCCTACTAGGTAAAATATTAATAACTCCGGTTATAAAGAAATAACTAAAATGCTTATAAAATATTATCGTAGAACGTCCCAATTCGGATCTCTAAGACGGAATGTTTATGGCACCAATAGCCCAAGAAGACCTCCGGTTAACCCGGGCCGACCAATTTTAGCCCAGAAAATACTTCAACAAAGTAGAGAAGCTGAAAATGCTTTAGCAGATGCACTTTCTCCAGATGAACAAGATATTTCAGCAGACTTTGGACGACTTGGAATTCACCGCAAAATTTCGAGAGACGAATCAGATGATAGCGAAGCATCTTCAGTATGTTCAGAAAGAAGTTTTGATTCATTTAGGAGAGGAAATGACGTAAGTAATTATTTGATCATTTATTTTATGAACATATTTGTACCAGAGCTATGTTTTATTGAACTTTATGTAAACGAACAGCAAACTGATTTAATTAATTTCAAAAAAAATTTCAGTCATACTCTTGGAATGGTTCACGAAATCGTTTGGATAGTTCACGTGCAATTATCGAAGATATTGAAACAATTATTCAGCTTTGTGCCTCTACACACTGGTCAGAACGTAAAGATGGTTTAATCAATTTGACACAATATCTGAGCGATGGCAAAATGCTTACTCCACAACAATTACAAGTATTTAAAAAAACGATTTTTTTCTTTCGTGTTTATTATTTTGTTTCTTTTTCAGTGTGTTTTGGACCTTTTTCGAAAGATGTTTATGGATCCGCATATTAAAGTATATGCTCTGTTTTTGGACACCGTCAATGAGCTTATTCTCTCGCATTCAAACGACTTGCACGATTGGTTGTTTATTCTTCTAACGCGTTTATTTCAAAAACTAGGTGGAGACTTGCTTGGATCAATGCATGGTAAAATATGGAAAACTTTGCAACTTATTTATGAGTATTTCCCAGCAGATTTGCAAATGCAATGTGTATTTAGGTAACTCGATGCCATAGATAATAAGATAGTATGTTAAGTAATGCTGGTTAACACTTGACATCTTTCCAGGATACTTATTGATGCCGCACAAACACCCAACACAAAAACACGCCAAGCGACTTTGAAATTCTTAACAACACTGGCAACAACATATTGTACTGCCGCCCAATTTGTAGTTCATAGCCAATCTCAACAACTTGTTGATAGAGCTATACTAAAAATCATCCAAACAGCATTAGATCAAAAAAGTTTTGAGTTGAAATCTCAAGCGCGTTCCTGCATTGTTGCATTATACAACTGTAATCCGTCTCAGGTATGTGGTTTAGCATTAATAATTATGTTGAAATAGTTTAAATAACTTTCTATACGAAAGTGATGTTAATTAAAAAATATTTGAAAATATTATTATTATTATTTTTTTTTTATTTACAACTAGTTTATTAAAGGCCTTTTACTTTTACAAAGTTTTAATGTGCCGAGTGTATTCGATTCACTAGGTTAGTAGGAAAGGGAGCCGTAATAGTCGCGGCGACTCAACTGTTAGAAATCTTAAAATAAAGGAAAGGAGGAGGTTTATAAGGGGATATCCTTTGATCGCAGTTTTCCATTAGGGTTCGGTGGTGGCCTCCTGTAGCTGTAGTTTCGTCAGCTACGGTTTGGTATCGGTCTCCATCCATCTGGCCAGCCTTCAATACGTTCGTGTCGAACCCGTTGGATGAGAGGTGGTACTAATAAATAAACAAAACAAACATTAAATGGAGAACACACAAGGGGAGAGTTTACGTAGGTATGCGGACTAAACGACCAAGTCAGACAGCTTGAGATATTTGTAAATTGGGAACAAATATCCAAAATCTAAGTTTGCCAGAATGTCTCGAATTGGAACTCCAGGTAGTCTACCTCGGGCCCTAAGGGTATCCAGTAGCCAAGCCCTCGTTCGACCATACCTTTCACACGTCCATACAACATGATCGATGTCGTGGTAGCCATCCCCACAAACGCAAACATTGGTTGCAGCGAGATTAATACGAAACAAATGCGCGTCAAGCCGGCAGTGATTTGACATGAGCCGAGAAATCACGAATGAAGTCGCGACTCAAGTTAAAATGCTTAAACCATGCCTTCGTCGGAACCTTAGGGATAATCGTATGGAGCCAACGTCCCTTTGTGCCATTATCCCAGCTAGACTGCCAAGCGTTAATCGCTAAAGTGCGAGGTATTGAAAAGTATTCATTGTAAGTTATAATCCTCTCAAAGATTTCACCTTGTAACGCGCCCACCTTAGCCAATGAGTCCGCCTTCTCATTGCCTTGTATAAGACAATGAGACGGGATCCAAGCTAAGGTAATCCTATACGAATTTTCGATCAAAGCGCCCAATATCCCTGAAATTTCCAGCAAGAAATGGGAAGAGCGCTTCATCAGTTTCATCGATCGAATTGCCTCAACGGAGCTGAGACTATCCGAATAGATGAAATAGTGGTCTACGGGCAGTGTGCGTATGTGTTCCAAGGTGCAGTAAATAGCGGCTAGCTCAGCAGTGTAAACGGAGCATGGCTCTCGGAGCTTGAACGAAGCTTCAAAGCCCTCATTATACACTGCGAAGCCAGTCGCGTTTTCGATTCTAGAACTATCAGTAAAGAACATTTTTATAGGATCAATTTCACGTACTTTTGAAGCAAAGATTGAAGGAATAATGTTGGGTCGGACGTGATCTGGTATTCCACGGATGTCAGCGGTCATGGACAGATCGAATCTTATCAAGGAACTGCTACTCGGGTAAAAGTGACTCGTGTCCGAATTTAATAAAGAAGGATTTATTTCTAATTGACTAAAAGTTTTATAATTATTTACATATGTTACTTGCGGATTAATATTCATAAGCCTTTCCAAATTTTCTATCACCAAAGGATTCATAGTTTCACTTCAAATTAGGAAACGTAGCGATAAATCGAAGAACCGATTTTTCAACGGCATTATTCCCGCCAGTACTTCGAGACTCATCGTATGTGTCGATTGCATAAAACCCATGGCAATACGCAAACAACGATACTGTATTCGTTCTAGTTTGATCAAGTGAGTTTTCGCGGCGGATTCAAAGCAAAAGCTTCCGTATTCTATGACCGACAGTATCGTTGTCTGGTATAACCTGATGAGGTCCTCTGGATGAGCACCCCACCAGGTTCCAGTAATCGTTCGAAGGAAATTGATTCTCTTTTGGCATTTTTGAGTCAAGTACCTAATATGTTTTCCCCAGAGGCATTTAGAGTCGAACCAGACACCCAAATATTTAAAACTAAGAGATTGAGTTAGAGTTCTACCCATCATAAGGAGCTCTATTTGAGGAGGGGAATGTTTCCTTGAAAAAACTACTAACTCGGTTTTACTAGGTGAAAACTCGATACCTAGATTCCTGGCCCAATGTGATAAGTTATTTAGAGTTTCTTGCAAAGGAGGTTTTATTTGAGTGTCTGTTTTACCTGTGATATGAACAACACAGTCATCCGCAAGCTGTCGTAGCGTGCAATTTTGTGCCATACAACTATCGATTTCTCGGACATAAAAGTTGTATAGCAGGGGGCTTAAACATGAGCCTTGGGGTAGACCCATGTAACTAATTCGTTCAACTTTGGTTTCTCCATGGCTAAAATGCATGATTTTTTCAGACAACAGGTTATATAGAAAATTGTTCAAAATTGGTGAAAGTCCGCAAGAGTTAAGATTACTAGATAGTACTTCTATGGACACCGAATCGAATGCCCCTTTGATGTCCAGAAATACTGCCCCCATCTGCTTTTTTTGGGCAAACGCCAATTGAATGTCTGATGAAAGTAATGCTAGACAGTCGTTCGTACCCTTGCCTCTACGGAATCCAAATTGTGTACTTGACAACAGATTGTTTGATTCAACCCATTTATCCAGCCGAAAGAGAATCATTTTTTCGAGCAATTTCCGGAGACACGAGAGCATTGCAATCGGCCTATACGAATTGTATTCAGAAGCTGGTTTTCCCGGTTTTTGTATGGCGATGACTTTCACTTGTCTCCAGTCATGCGGAACAATGTTCAGTTCCAAACACTTATTGAATAAATTCAATAGACGTTTTTTAGCGGAATCTGGCAGATTCTTCAACAAGTTGAATTTGATTCTGTCCAGTCCGGGAGCTGAATTGTTGCAGGACAAGAGCGCAAGTGAAAGTTCGACCATCGAGAATTTATCCTCGGTTTCGGAGCTATTCTCTGTATCCCGATATATATTCAGAGCTGGTGCTGCGTCCGGGCAGACCTTTTTCGCGAACTTTAATAGCCATCGACTCGAACTTTCCTCACTTTCGTTCGAGGGAGTGTGATTACGCATGTTTCGTGCTGTTTGCCAAAGTGTGCGCAGAGACGTTTCTCGAGATAACCCATCAACGAATCGCCGCCAGTACCCACGTTTCTTGCCCCTGATCAGGTTCTTGAACTTGCGTTCCAAGGCCAAGTAACGTTGGAACTTCTCTGGCAATCCGGTTCTGCGAATCTCGACAAACGCCTTGCGCTTTTCATTTCCCGCGCGAGAACACTCACCGTCCCACCACGGAGTAGGAGGTCTCTTCAGGATTGTCGAGTTTTCGTTTCGTCTGATCTGTGCCCCGATTGCACATTCCACTATCGTCCCGGAGATGAAACTATACTCTGCCTCCGGAGGCAGTTCGTCCGTTAAGTCGATGGCGTCGCTTACACCCGATGCATACTTTTTCCAATCAATATTCTTTGTGAGGTCATAAGGAATATTGATCTCTTCGGGTGGACTACGACCACTGGTGATAGAAATATGGATAGGCAAATGATCGCTTCCCTGAGGGTCTTGGATTACCTTCCACGTACAATCCAAGCTCAGAGAGGAAGAAGCTAAAGAAAGGTCTAAAATACTATGCTGTGATTGGGATCCATTAATTCGAGTCACTTCCCCATTGTTTAAGACAGTCATGTTGAAGTCGTCGCACAGCTCATAAATAATGTTAGCACGATCATCATCACGTGAGCTTATAAAAATATTATTTTAAAAAATAGAAAACTGATTAATAAAAACCTTAGATATGAATTTTCGTATCGAAGAGTTTGGCAGCGTCATTAGTAAAACTGCCACTGGAATACAGGTCTATGTTGTAAGAGGCGACTTATGCAGCACTTCCCAGATTTGTTTATCTAATATTTCTGCCTATTGGAAATCAATAAGGTTTTACTTGAAAGAGGCAAAAATGTAGGTCAAGGACAATTATAGCATACAGAGAATCGCTTAGTGTAAAAATCGCTTTCTGTTAACATTTTTAATGGGAATGTTTCGAATCTAAATCGGGTTTGAATTCTACCTGTTATTTTTGAACTTTTGGACTAATCAAGAGTGCTTCATTATGTTTACGCACGATTTGAAATGAACAGTATAAACACAATTTAATAGAATATCCAATTTTTATTTTACTTTTATGTTTAGGAAGAATTTTGATTCCAGTCAATCGTAGGCCAGTGATCGAATTTTCGATCGAAGGCTGCTCATTAGCTTCAGCGCAGACTGATTTGTGATGATTTTGGAAACTTTTTTCCAGTCTTCTGCAAAGTTTTTGAAAGAATCGGCAGTACTCACATGTTTTCTCAATTACGATTTTGTGAGGGCCCAAAAAGTTTCAATCGGAATCATCAATTAGATTGGTGTTAAGCTATCGTGTCCTTTGAATAGTGAACTGTTGCCAAATCCGGCTAAAACAGTACTGAGTGGTCATGTTTGCCGATCATGAGCATCAGGCGACGGTTCACTCACTCTCGACATAGTTGTATTCCTTGCGTCAGTAATATCAGCAGTTGTATTCATTGTGTCATTAGTTGATCGGACGGCTCAGAAAGGTCGCCCAACTCTTATATGTCTTGCCAAATCATTGCATTTTTACCGAATTGCCTATATAACTCGGATAATATATGGGAGGGAAACGATACACATTCATCAATCGAAAACGCTCACTGATGAAGATAGTAAGTTGCTATCGAAATACCGGTATCTGAACTTATCATTTACCGTGGTTGAATTAAAAGGAATCTTTCGATTGCTTTGATTCAGTTGAATCATTCAACTGATTTAATTAAATTACAGACCCCGTTCGTTTTTGGCAACACGCCCGAAAATTTTATGTTGCCAAAATCGAATGTTGCCAAAATCGAACGGTTTTTTTTGTCACTTTTTATTTAAAATTTTTATTTCAAATTAGTCAAAATTGATGTGAAACCTTATATTAGCATATTTTTTTTCAATTTGGCTCAATTATATTAGTTTTAAGCAGTAAAACATGGAAAAATTAATATTTTTACTGTTTAAAACCCTCATAATTAAGCCGAATTGAAAAATTTCACGCTCATATTACGTTTTGCATTAATTTTGATTAATTTGAAATTAAAATAAAAAATAAAAAATTGACAAAAAAATCCGTCTTTTTTGGATGTTGCCAAAAACGAACGGTTTTTGCTTGGATGTTGCCAAAATCGAATGTTGCCAAAATCGAACGGGGTCTGTATTTAGAACATACAAAAACATGAACTACATTAATTCATTTTTTTCTGTTAAAGCCTGTGCTTGAACAGAACAACGTGTTTCTGGCCGTTGCGTTTAGCGTAAGCAACGCCTCAGACCATGTGTGTTTTTTTATATTTGCTTCTCTTCGCTTTACCCCACGTGTTCAAAGTTGAATACACCGTTTATTTAGGATAACTATTTAAAAAAAAATTAATCATATCTCCTACCTATCAATTTACTCGTCATCCCCCCTTCGAGTTTTCCAATAATTCCGAAGGGAAGAATAAATGAAGTCAAAGGTATTTTATTAAATTTTCTTTATAAATTCTTTTAAAATTCAAACAATGTAAAGAGCAAAAGTCAAGCTGTGGAAGATGGGAATTGTATCACCGTTTAAAGACTGTTCCAGAAATTATAAGCACGTCTAATGTCATTTTTAATCGATTTTTGTTTTAATTCTACTGGTGGCGTCCTTTTGTTTACACATTTCTGTACGTGATAACATAAAAAAAATTTGTTTGTGATACATTTCAAAATGCATGGTCTTACTCCGGAGAAGAGAAAAAGTATCGTGCACAAGCAGCGTTGCCAGATTGAAAACCGCTCAAATCCGTAGATTTCACGAAAATCAGAAAATGTACTGATTTCGGCTAAATAAAACTTGATGATCTTTTTTTTTTTTTTTGGTCGTCAGGTAGAATTTTCATTTATCCGCAGAATCCCTTGAATTTATTCGATAATCCGTAGAAAATCCGTAGGAAATGCTGAAAATCCGTAGATTTCGAGCATCGATCCGTAGCTCCGTAGAAATGCTCAAAATCCGTAGAACTACGGAGAAATCCGTAGATCTGGCAAGGCTGTGCACAAGTGGTGTACTCTGTACTGTACTGTGACTTGTGAGTGGAATCTCATTGAGAAAATTGGCTAAAGAAGAGAATGTGAGCGTCAGAGTGGTACGGACCGCTATTCAAAAATATGGTGAACCCGGTGTGCTTTGCTACACCTTTCAAAAACAAATGTTATTTTCAGAAACTTTTTGAATTTTTATTGTTTTGTTGGCATTATTTTAAATCAAATAACAACATAGTTCATAAGCAACCGCTTTAAAATGAGAACTACTGTTGGAGTTTCGAATTGCAATACAAAGATGACTTAAACAAATTTTCTGAATCTTGATCTGTGAATTTGTGTTAAAAATATGATAATTTTAATCTATTTCTTTAAGCTTCGCCCTGAAAAAGGAGGGTCTCAAATTAATCTTACGCAAACAATCTAACTTATGAAATCTGGTTGTTTTTGCTTGATATGTTCTTAAAACTGATAAGAGAGCGCCCCTGTCCTCCCTTTCGCCCCCTGCTGAATGGAGGACGGGATCTTTAATAATCATACCCATTTTTTTCGTTCCCCAAAATCCTCTTATATCATATATAGTTCCAATGGTTGTTAAGTTTTTGAGCTTTACAACAAAATTTATATGGAGCCCCCTTCTTTCTTCCCCTCTCAACATTGTGAAGCGTAAGAGTCTATAACAATCGTAAAAACATATCTCGTAACCAAGTACCTTTCCATGCCATATTTGTTTCCATTGGTTGGCTTCGTTAGCATAAATTGAGAACTTAAGTTAACAAAATTGTATTGGGCTCACCTCCCTCCTCCTATGTACCTACTCACTGAAAGGAGGATGGTGTGTCAGATAATCATAAAATCATATCAAAATGAATTTTTATGTTAAATTTTGTCCATTTCTCGGATTTGTAAAAAAAAGTTAAATGCATTCCTCTTCCCTTCCTATATTCCGAATTCTATCCTCCTACTGCAAGAAAGGAATCGTTTCACATAGGAAAATTTCTAGTATTAAAATACCATCCCATGCCAAATTTGGTTTTATTTGCGTTGTAATTTAATGGGTTATGCATAAACTTGAAAGGAAGTACCATCCCCCCTTCCGTTCTCCCCATTGAATGGAGGGGTGAAAACTTAATATTCCTAAAAATATTTTTCGTATTCAAATACTTTATGATGCCAAATTTGATATCATTTGCACGATTTATTCTCAAGTTATGCAAAAAATTTGTATGGAAGCCCCTTTTTCCCCCTTTATATCTTTCCGCTGAGAAAAGGTGGGGCTTCAATTTATTATCTCCAAATACCCTCACATGCCAAATATGGTTCAACTTGCTCAATCAGCTCTACAGTTATACTGAAAATTGAAAGGAAGACCTCTCCCCTCCTTTTCATCCACTTCTTTGAAGGAGTGAGGGATACCAAATATTCATAGAAGCATTTCTCGTACCCAATTATCGTTCCACGTTAAATTTGGTTCCATTTGCGGTTGTAGTTCTCGAGTTATGCAGTAAAAATTGCATGAAACCCCCCTTCCTCTTTCCTTACTCCTTGCTGGAAGAATGAAGGGGTCTCAAACAATCATTAGAACATGTCACGTTCCCAAATACCCGCCCATGCCAAATTTTGTTCCATTAGCTTAATTAGTTTTTGAGTTATGTAAAAATTATAAAAGAGGCCCCTCCCCCTTAATATCTCCCTACTGGAAAGAGGGAGGGGTCTCAAATAATCATAGAAATATTTTTCGTATCCAAATACCCTTCTATGCTAAATTTGGTTCCATTTGCTTTATTAGTTTTTGGGTTATGTAAAAAATTATGAAAGAGCCCCCCCCCTTTCTACTGGAAAGAGGGAGGGGTCTCGAATAACCATTGAATTATTTTTCGTATCCAAATACCTTCCCATGCCAAATTTGGTTCCAATATCTTGATTAGTATTCGAGTTGTATGATAAATTGTAAGGTAGCCCCCCTCCCCCCTTCCTATCACCCCATTGAGAGGAGGGAGGGGTACCTAATATTCATAGAAATATTCCTTGTTCCCAAATACCACCCCATGCCAAATTTGATACCATTTACTTGATGCGTTCTCGATTTATGCAAAAAATTGTCTTTTGCATGGGAGGCCCCTCCCTCCCTTCATGAGAAAGGGAGGGGTCTCAAATCATAATAGGAACCTTCCCCTGCCTCCAATACCCCCATCTGCCAAGTTTCACGCAAATCGGTTCAGTAGTTTCCGAGTCTATAGGGAACAGACAGACAGACAGACAGACAGACAGACAGACAGACAGACAGACAGACAGAAATTCATTTTTATATATATAGATTAGTCAAAATTGATGTGAAACCTTATATTAGCATATTTTTTTTCAATTTGGCTCAATTATATTAGTTTTAAGCAGTAAAACATGGAAAAATTAATATTTTTACTGTTTAAAACCCTCATAATTAAGCCGAATTGAAAAATTTCACGCTCATATTACGTTTTGCATTAATTTTGATTAATTTGAAATTAAAATAAAAAATAAAAAATTGACAAAAAAATCCGTCTTTTTTGGATGTTGCCAAAAACGAACGGTTTTTGCTTGGATGTTGCCAAAATCGAATGTTGCCAAAATCGAACGGGGTCTGTATTTAGAACATACAAAAACATGAACTACATTAATTCATTTTTTTCTGTTAAAGCCTGTGCTTGAACAGAACAACGTGTTTCTGGCCGTTGCGTTTAGCGTAAGCAACGCCTCAGACCATGTGTGTTTTTTTATATTTGCTTCTCTTCGCTTTACCCCACGTGTTCAAAGTTGAATACACCGTTTATTTAGGATAACTATTTAAAAAAAAATTAATCATATCTCCTACCTATCAATTTACTCGTCATCCCCCCTTCGAGTTTTCCAATAATTCCGAAGGGAAGAATAAATGAAGTCAAAGGTATTTTATTAAATTTTCTTTATAAATTCTTTTAAAATTCAAACAATGTAAAGAGCAAAAGTCAAGCTGTGGAAGATGGGAATTGTATCACCGTTTAAAGACTGTTCCAGAAATTATAAGCACGTCTAATGTCATTTTTAATCGATTTTTGTTTTAATTCTACTGGTGGCGTCCTTTTGTTTACACATTTCTGTACGTGATAACATAAAAAAAATTTGTTTGTGATACATTTCAAAATGCATGGTCTTACTCCGGAGAAGAGAAAAAGTATCGTGCACAAGCAGCGTTGCCAGATTGAAAACCGCTCAAATCCGTAGATTTCACGAAAATCAGAAAATGTACTGATTTCGGCTAAATAAAACTTGATGATCTTTTTTTTTTTTTTTGGTCGTCAGGTAGAATTTTCATTTATCCGCAGAATCCCTTGAATTTATTCGATAATCCGTAGAAAATCCGTAGGAAATGCTGAAAATCCGTAGATTTCGAGCATCGATCCGTAGCTCCGTAGAAATGCTCAAAATCCGTAGAACTACGGAGAAATCCGTAGATCTGGCAAGGCTGTGCACAAGTGGTGTACTCTGTACTGTACTGTGACTTGTGAGTGGAATCTCATTGAGAAAATTGGCTAAAGAAGAGAATGTGAGCGTCAGAGTGGTACGGACCGCTATTCAAAAATATGGTGAACATCGTACATTAGAAGTTGAACCGAGGAATGGTCAAAAATCTGTAGGTCCTGCTATCGACAAAAAGGTCAGGGATGCCTACAAACAGAAACCATCGGCTTCCGTTTGGGATGTGGCGAAAAAAGTCGGAAATTCGTTAGACATTGAGGTCCCTTTTTATTATTATTTTTTTTTTAATTTTTTCCTCTGTTAAATTCCCGGAAAAAAGTGACTTCGATGTCTAACGTGATGCCTACTAAAGAGCGACTTGGGCTCAAGACGTACCGGAAGCAGAAAAAACGTAGAAGGAACCCAAATCAAGCCGCTTCTGTCAAACCATGAACCCGTCAAACCAACAATATTTTGCAAAAGTTCTCGGTGCACTTTCATGGACAATGAAAGGTATGTGAAATTGAACTATGAACCCCTTCTTTGGCCACAGTACTTCACTGTACTTCACGCAAGGACAAGGATATCCCCGAAACGGAGAAGGTCAGTTTCACCGAAAAATTTGGCAAGTAGGTGATGGTGTGGCAGGCAATTTGCGAGTGCGGCAAAATATCTAGCCCGTACGCCACATCGGAAACAATGAACACCCAGAAATATATCAAGGAATATCTCCAGAAGCGTTTATTGTCGTTGACAGCATGATGGATCCGTCATATTTTGGCCCGATTTGGCATCGTGTCATTACGCCATAGACACACTAGATTGGTACAAAAGCCAAAACGTCTGTTTGTGCCAAAAAACATGAATCCACCAAAATGCCCCGAAGCACGGCCAATCAAGACTTTTTGGGCTTTGACCGAAACAAAGCTACGGAAATACAAAACAAATTTAAGAAGGATTGGGCAAAAGTGCAGAAGCTTATGAGACATGTTCGAGGAAAAGTGCGAAGATTTTCATGAAATAAGAGCACAGTGTTGGGTAGCACACAAAAAATGAAACAGCGTGTCAAATAAAATTTAATAACACAATTTTATTTTATTATTTTGAAAGTGTGCTTAGAATTTCCGGACCATTATAAATTCGATTTTTTTTTTCAAATTGTCTTTCCAAAATACATAGAAATTTCTATTTTGTGCTATATATATTGTATGTAAGTTTGTTGTATGCAAGCTTTTGTCCAATTTGTTAAAATTTATTTATAATTTGGATGATTTTTCATTAATACCCCCCTCCTTTCTCCTCGTGATGTTTCAACTCAAAGTGACAAAAGAAAGATTTTAAATTTGTTCCGGCATTGATAGTTGATTTATTTCTGGGATGAATAAAATTCAAGCGTTTAAAATTCCTACGTTTTCTCACCACTATAAAATCTCCAATTTAATACATTTTGATTTGAACCTGATCAAATGATGATTGTATTTGCATTGCAAATGTTATAATGGATTAAATTCTTGCAGATTACCATGATACTAGCGAATCTACCTAAACAATACCAAGACACAGCAAAAGCTATAATTCAACATCATATGAGACGAAGTACCTCAGGTATAGTAATTAAAGAATGCGTATCAACGCTAGTTTTTCCTTAGTAGATGTGGTAGTTAAATGAGAATTTCGCTTGCTTTATAGGAACTGATAGTCCTTCATCGCCATTATCGTCTTCAAGTCCCAAACCATTGCTAAGTCCTCAACAAGGACCGTTTAGTTTACAGAATACTCCTAGTAAGTAGTACATGAATGTGTTTCTTTTCTGAGATTTTTTTTTGCTCTAAATATGGATTGATGTCATTTGTAACAAATTCGTTTCTTCTAGCTCCAAGATCACGACAAACGTCTATAGATGTGACGGATTCAATGAATTCAGAAGAAGTTTATAAAAACTTGCGTAAAACTACAGCAGAAATACAAAACTATACTTTTGAAGCTAAGTTGGACAGAGATGCAAATAGCAAAGATTCGGGAATCAGTCAAATGGGTGAACAGATGATGCAGATTGTAGACAATAGATCTTCGATGGCTTCAAATGGTCTAAATGGACATATCATGTAAGTAAACTGAATGAAGATATATTGAATGTTCTTCGACGTCTAGTTCATAATATTTTCAGTTCCGATAAAGATGATTCTTGTAATGGGTCGAAAACACAATCAGCTACAACTACAGAGTCAAATACACCCGAGAATACAGTTCGTTTGGACGGTATTGATATCGGTCTTCACAAATCAGTAACCCAACAGCAACGTCATCATAGTTACACGCTCACGGAAACTGGTGAAGTTATATTAGAATGTAAGTACAATAATCATGTGATCACAAGAAATGTTGTTTAAATTCATATTTTTCAGCCGGCATAAAAGAAAATGACATCATACGATCAGCAATCATGTTATCACATGACTCAAGTTCCGAAACGAGTGTGCAAGTCTTGGAGAACTTGCAGACTTGCATCAAGTATGGAAACTGTGCATTGCCTGCCAAAAACTTCAAGTATGGATTTATTATCAGTAGAGCTGCCAGTTATTAAAGATTTCATTTCATTCACAGAGCTATTATGAAAATGCTTTTGAATTTGATGGAATCGCAGAATAATGCAGTTTTGATCGCCGCTTTGCATACTCTTGGTCGAATAGTGCGAAGTTCACAAATGAAAACATGTTGGGGCAATTTTCTCGAGTTGATACTTCTTAAAATAATTGATTGTTATAAAATTAGTAAAGAGGTTAGAGATACGGGTATTTATAAATTCATAGTGATTTAACGTTTGATTTTATTCAGGTTTCGCGAGAAATCGACATTATAGTTGTCAAAATAGCGAATGTTCTACCACTGGATGTATCAGTAAACATTCTGAATCCAGTTATAGCGACAGGAGATTTCCCCGCCAATCTGTGCGCGCTTAAAATTCTAACAGAACTGGCACATAAACAAGGAAAAGATTTTACGGATAATCATCTAGACAATATCATGCCAAATATTGCCAGGGTAAGAAAGCTGATATCTTCAGTAATCCAATGAAAGTCTATAACAAATTTGTTTTTTATTTACAGCTCGCTGACGATGGTCAATCAATGGTTCGGAAAGCAGCGGTATTTTGCATGGTTAAGTTGTATATAGTTATGGGGGAAGACAAGGTTAAACCGAAATTTGCGCTACTAAATGCAAGTAAAATAAGGTAAATATCTATCCAAAATTTGGTTGGGTGATCATCAGGGAGGTGACAATCTAGTTCTTCTCTCGAACAAGAATCTTTTTCTTTTTTTCTATCCATCGAGAGAGACGTTTATGGTGTTTTCCTCTCAAAGCGAGTACGAAGCAAAGTACGAAGTCTCAAAAGTCAAAATTTCAACCAATGAGGAATCAGAATGATTGATGTGTTAGTGTGCTGTCAACCATACTTCTCTAGCATTTGACATTTAGTTCGGGTCCTTGACAGCAAAATGTCAGGTTTGTTATGGGCCCACAAAATCGTGGGCCCGTAATTTTGATGGTTGTCAAATTCAATGACAAAGGATAGGGGTGCCATCTCCCTGGTGATCATTGATCAAACAATAATAATTACAACCAAGGTTGCCGTATTCACAGAAAAAAATATAATTTCACAGAATTTTGAGAAAATTTTCATCATAGAATCTGTGTCACAGAACACAGAATTTTGAAATATTCACAGATTTCACAGAATTTTTGAACTTTGAAAGGATTTCCAAAATTATAATTATTAATTAAAAAAAAAAAATATTATTTTTGAATAGATTCTGGAAGTGTTGGGGAGGATTGAGAGACTAACCCTAGTAAAAACCCTTATGTTTTTCTTAAAAGAGATGTACCGAATATTCGTTCTCATATGCTGTTTATCAGTTTATCAAATTACGTCAATTTTCCTATCCACTTTTCA
This sequence comes from Uranotaenia lowii, assembly GCF_029784155.1. Taxonomy (NCBI): domain Eukaryota; kingdom Metazoa; phylum Arthropoda; class Insecta; order Diptera; family Culicidae; genus Uranotaenia; species Uranotaenia lowii. The sequence continues at coordinate 3,087,525 of NC_073692.1, forward strand.
AGCTATGAATGAAACTATTTTGACGGATCATTGATCAACAATTACATTGAGATATTATTGAAAAAAAAAACAGTGTAACAAAAGTCAACTATCTATGCATGATCACGATCAAACAATCAAAAATTTTGAAATTCTTTGAAAATGTTTATAAAAGTTTGATATTTTTGAATTCGTATTATTATCATTATGAGTACCTACTTGATACAAGTAGGTATACTTATTCAAATAAAACGTATTTCTATACCTACCTTTTAAAATAATGATACATTTTGCTTATTTGATCCAAGAACATTTGATATTTTTAAATTCGTATTATTTTTATTAGTACCTACTTGGTACAAGTACATTTTTTTAATCAAAGCTACTCATTTGTACATATATCTACATATCTCTTCAAAAAATGTCTTCAACTTACACCTTGAATTGATAATAACTCTTTCTTTTTCAGATTGCTGAATGTTTATATTTCAAAAGCCTTGGCCACAACCAATAAAGGGTCTACATCATGATCGAAACATGCCATGTGATTGTTATTTAAAGGACGAAAATTTGCTAAATTACTGTGTAAATTTGGTAGAACTATATCAGTTATCCATGAATAATATTTATTAGTCATCGCATCTCACCTTGAATTGGCTCGTATTATTTTGTTGGGTTCTTAATCATTATCCTGCTACTAAAATGTAAATTTTAACTAAGCTTCCAATACTAATGATTATTGTAATATCGCAGTTAAAATTAACACGAACACTGAAGGAAGTAGTTATGTGAAATTGATAAAAACTATTGCAAATCTTAAATATTACAACTTTATACAGTTTTAGTTGACAAAATAATAAGAAAAAATAAAATATAGCAGCATTGTGGTGTATCGTTTGAGCATATGTTTCTAGTTATTTTTAAAGAGTAGATAATCATTATTTGAGAGTAGGTAATCATTATTTGAGCTTTCCGCGCCGGTATCGAGCAGTTTAAAAATTATCAGTATGTATACTTTCAAATATTACGATTGATGTGCTTCAATAGAATATTCAATTGACATTCTCGACATTTACACTCTATTTTAATTTTTTTTTAAACTGATTATGATTAAAAACTTTTTCTTTACTATCATTATATCCATTTGCTAATGTCAGGAGCCGGATTTTGTAACGCTTTTATAGTAAGTTTCGTGGATTTTCACACAGTAAAAGTAAATACAAAATAAAAAAACGTTCTTGCGGCTACCCGGCATTTCTAGTCGCTTAATATAAGGAATTAATCATTATCCTGATGAATAAATAAAATATTAACATTCAAGTTATAACGATACACTTTTGTTTTATTACATAGAAGAGAAAAGAAATAAATTCTTAAAAAAAAACTTCGATACGACCGAGTCTGTATAATTTTCTAATTCCTACAACTGACAAACTTTTCCGAAAGACAGATCAGAACGAAATTGATTTCCAGTAAAACCAGTTCAATCTATTCGCACACTGATGCCGAATCAACTGCCTGTTTTTTTAATCGTAGTAAATGTGTGAATTTTAGGAATTATGTTCGTCAAGTTATGTCGTGAGACGGAATACTATGTAAATAAATAAATAATAAATGTGGCGCTTGTATGGAATCCATAAGGACATTGAAGGATAGGCTGACCCAGAAACTTGTGGCGGCGAAGCCTAGCTGCCGAAATCCGAACTGTCAACGAGAATCTTGACTGGGACAATTTTTACAAAAAAAAATCCTTTGTTCGATCTAACTTTTTTTTTAAATTTCATGTGATTCGAAATTTCATGCATAATAAGAACATTTGATGTGATGGATTTGAAACGGAATCAAACAAAATGAAATCGTAGTTTGTTTCAACTTCGATTTTTAATTCATTAGCAATTTAAACTTTTTAAGAAATATCGAAAAAAATATTTTCATGATTTCTATCGTAATTTGGTCACAGAACATCTTTCGCGTTACTATTTCTTACAAATTAATTGGAATTACTAATCAGAATCGCTATCTTTGGTTAAGCAAAAAATGGGCTTTTGGATGCATTCTGTAAAAAATCACTAGCAATGTAAAATAAAACAAGAAATTTAAAATTGAACATTATTTGAAAGTTATCATAAGGAATAAACAAATTCAATTGTTCTTTGAAAATTATTTTGAACAGAAAATTATAAAAATCAACGAAAAAAAATGAGAGAAAAATTTTGTCGCTTTTAATATGTTAAACATATCTGTTGTGAATGTGTTACTTCATGAAACAAAATCAGAAGTCTAATTTATTGACACTAAATGGCTACTGGAATACTTATTCCTCAGATGGAAAATTTGGCAGCAAGATAAATTTCTTATCATAAAAACTTTATTTAAACTTAAAGGCGCAACGTCTTTTTACTTGTTAAAAGAACCGAGATATGAGATCCTTAAAACACGATACAAAAAACTTCCTGTTTTCTTCTATGCAAGCGAGTAAAAAAATGAACTGCTTAAAAGTAGGCTCATGAACTCTTATTTCAAAGTTTAAATGATTCATTCATCCAAATTCTCTTGTCATTTTGATCTTCAACGGGAATTTTTTTCATCGTTTTTCCATGCATCGTAAAGATTCAATAAAAATCGAGGTTTTCGGTCCAGGAATTGAAATTTTTTCCTCGAGTTGATCCCCATTTAGAGAATTTCTGAAAACTGGAGAAGTTTTAGTTTTAGTTTTCAAGGATCTCTCAGTGACCATTCTGTAGAACAAAGCGTTTGGTCGTATGTGCGATATTGCAGTTTGAATGCAAGAAGCTTAAAAAATCTAATTTTCAAATAATTGATGTATCTCAAGTTTCAAACACTTGAGAAAGGTTTAGTGTCATCAGATAAAAGAACCAAAAATAATCAAATATTAAAATATGAAATAATTTTGAAGAAACAATTTCATTGGAGTTGAACGTTAGAAATGTGTAAAGTTGGAGATATTCTTGCGTGCACTCAAACGTTTATTAAATTATGCACGATACTGTTAGTAAATAATTTGTAAAACACCAACCACTAACCTAAAAAATCCATCAATTCTTTGTTCATTTGAAACCATGCATTATAAGCAATGCTGAATACATTCAAGTAATTTATCAATATAAATAGACTTTTTGCACTTATCTCCCAGCGCATCAAGTTCCTAGCTTAAAAATAAACAAAATTACTGTATTGTGTTGTCATTACTTGGAAATCCATTATTATGTTCATTCTCTATGAGTCCGACTGTGTTCAGCAAAAATAGTAAAAATGAACCGGTCTAATTCCAATTCTTGCAAAACGGTTTCCTATTCCTGTCGCAAAATTACGACGAATTATGGGGCCCGAGCGATTCGATTTCAATCGAATATTGACAAATTTGTATAGATCAGCTTAGTTTGAAATCATTTTTTTAATTTTATTTCAACACTTTTCTGTCGAATTTTATGATTTTGATCGTTATATGCATTGACAAGAAGCGATAAAATAAAGAAACACGTTGGGGGGATCACTAAGTTCGTTTTACAATATGGCGGAGTGCATCAATAATTCAATTCACTTCGCAATTTCAATATCAAATAAATTAAGAAATAGTTTTAAAAGTGACAAATTTGTGATAGAAAATAAATTCACAAGCTTAAGTTTATCATGTGAAGTAACAAATTAAAGTGGAAAGTGATTTTTCGGCTCTAAAACATGCATTCTTGAATTGCGACGAATCAGAGGGATACGACGGAGGAGGGTACACCTACCCTAATAAGCAGCAAAAAAAACATTTCAAGTATTAAAGTCTTATAACAATGTTCACTTCCATATTTGCCTTTTTCAGATTTCCCAGTACAATAAAATTATAAACAAAATGAAGATTTTAGAAACTCAAAAGTTAAAGCAAATAAAAAAATAACACCATTTTCTCGTGTAAATTAAGTAATTTGATGGAATATAAGTGACATTTATTTTAAAAGTTACTTATACATTTCATTAAAGGTATACATACATAGCTCAAAAGTATAGTAGATAAATGGTCGGCAAATTTTAACTGAACACTCCAAGTTACTCAATAAATGTTATTTGGTAAAATTTTGTCCAGGGAATTGAAAATTACAGCTGTTTCAGTATGGCGGACCGACCTTTTGGCAACCTTAAGCCTTTAAATCTTATATCTATATACGTATATAAAAATGGATTTCTGTCTGTCTGTCTGTCTGTCTGTTCCCTATAGACTCGAAAACTACTGAACCGATTTGCGTGAAACTTGGCAGATGGAGGTTTTGAAGGCAGGGGAAGGTTTCTATTACGGTTTGAGACCCCTCCCTCTCTCATGAATGGGGGGAGGGGCCTCCCAAACAAAAGACAATTTTTTGCATAACTCGAGAACCAATCAAGTAAATGGTATCAAATTTGGCATGGGGTGGTATTTAGGAACGAGGAATATTTCTAGGAATATTAGGTACCCCTCCCTCCTCTCATTGGGGTGATAGGAAGGGGGAGAGGGGCTACCTTACAATTTTTCATATAACTTGAAAAGTAATCAAGATATGGGAACCCAATTTGGCATGGGAAGGTATTTGGATACGATAAATATTTCTATGATTATTTGGGACCCCTCCCTCTTTCCAGGAGGAGGAGGCCCCGTTATATTTTCTTACAAAATTCGAAAACTAATAAAGCAAATGGAACCAAATTTGGCATGGAACGATATTTGGGTATGAGAAATGCTTCTATGATTATTTGGTATCCCTCACTCCTTCAAAGAGGAGGATGAAAAGGGGGAGGCGAGGTCTCCCTTACAATTTTCAGTATAACTGGAGAGCTGAACGAGCAAATGGAAACATATTTGGCATGTTAGGGTATTTGGATACGAGATATGTTTTTATTATAAATGGAAGCCCCACCTTTTTTCCAGCGGTAAGATATAAAGGGGGAAAGGATGGTTTCCATACAAATTTTTTGCATAACTCGAGAATTAATCGAGCAAATGATACCAAATTTGGTTTCATAAAATGTTTGAGTACGAACAATATTTTCATGAATATTAAGTTCTCCTCCCTCCATTCAATGGGGAGAACGGAAGGGGGGATGATACTTCCTTTCAAGTTTATGCATAACTCAAGAATTTACTACGCTAATAAAACCAAATTTGGCATGAGATGGTATTTCAATACGAGAAATTTTCCTATGTGAAAAAATTTCTTTCTTGCAGTAGGAAGATAGAATTGGAAATATAGGAAGGGAAGAAGAAAGCTTATATTTAACTTTTTTTTTACAAACACACCATCCTCCTTTCAGTGAGTGGGTACATAGAAGGAGGAAGGTGAGCTCAATTCAATTTTGTTAGCATAAGTTCTCAGTTACAGACCCTTATGCTTTACAGTGTAGAGAGGGGAAGAAAGGAAGGGGCTTCATATAAATTTTGTTGTAAAGCATAAAAACTTTTCAACCAATGGAACTATATTTGATATAAAAGGATTTTGGTCCCGAAAAAATTGGGTATGATTATTAAAGACCACGACCTCCATTCAGCCGGGGATGATGGGAAGGACAGGGAGGGCTCTTTTATCAGACCAATCATTTCCGAAAATATCATTTGTTTTTGAAAGGTGTAGCAAAGCACACCGGGTCAGCTAGTGATTAATAAATTCTGTTTTTAACAAACACTCCCACGGAGTGTTTTTTTTTATTTAAAGGTACATCAACTAGGAATAGTGATAATTCCAGCGTTAGCGGGTATTTTGTAACGGTTTTTGGACTCTTGGACATTTAGGGGCGATGATCACCCCGATTACCCCCTCCATACGATCGCGCATATATAATGAAAATGTAGGTTAAATATTTATTGCTATAATTAATTCTTCGTAAAAGAAATCAAATCCAATTAAATGATGTATTTAAAAGGTAACCATAACAGATGCACAATACAAACTTTGCTTGTTGAAATGTTTTACTCCTCCAAGCAAATACTTCTGAGAATAGCCTCCGAGACGCAGTACGGATCGCAGTTCGAGCTCGGTCGACGATCCTCAAAATAGCCTTTACCATCATCAGCAACACCTCGTGGAATACGAATCGAAGCACCACGATGAGCGACACCTAGAAACAATATTTTAAGTAATTAAATAAACAATAAGCTATTGTTAGGATAAATACAACCTGCGCTGAAATCGTGGATCGAACTGGTTTCGTGCTTGCCAGTAAGGCGCCGTTCGTTGTCCTTTCCTCCATGTGGATCGTAAGCCCGGATGTGACGTTCATGACACTCAGACAGTTTAGCAATAGCCTTTTCGATTTCTTTAATACCTCCCTCTTCACGCATAGCTTTTGTTGATACATTTGTGTGAGCACCTGCCCCGTTCCAGTCACCAGACATCGGTTTTGGGTCCAATGTAGCCACAATCTAAGCAAATAAACATTGTTTTTAACAATATACAATTCGAATATATGTGTGTAGTCGAGATACTCCAAACTCTTCAGCTATCCTGTGGAGCAAAAATCTGGCCATCCACAGATCATCTCCGATCGATATTCCTTCACACGGTCCAATTTGGAATTCCCACTGGGCTGGCATGACTTCTGCATTGGTACCGCATATTTTAACCCCGGCATATAGACAAGCTCTGTAGTGTGCCTCTACAATGTCACGTGCAAAAACCTTATCGGCTCCAACTCCGCAATAGTAAGGACCTTGAGGACCGGGGAAGCCGTTTTTAGGCCAACCTAGTGGACGACCATCGATGTCTAACAGCGTATATTCCTGCTCAATCCCGAACCACGGTTTCTTGTCGGCCACTTTGTCGCACACTTCTCGACACGATCGGCGTTTATTGGATTCTGTAGGGGTTCCATCGAAATGATACGTCTCGCACAAAACAAGAATGTTGTTACCACGTCGGAATGGGTCTCGGTAAATGGTAACCGGATTCAAATAAACATCAGAATTATGACCCTCAGCTTGATAACATGAGCTTCCATCATAATTCCAAATAGGCAAGTCTGCATAAAGATACAAATACATTATTAACGGACTTAATTATGTTGTCCATTTTTCGTTAACTCTATTGAAAGTTACGAGATTTGAATCTTTAAATTTCTCATTAACAGTTAAGAAAATAGAAGTGCTGTTCAGCTATTAGCAACTGAGTAAAATTTTGTATAGGTGAAAACTGCTTTTCCTGAATGTTTAAAATAAAATGATTTAAACTTAGTAGAAAACTTCTCATCAGATCTAATGGTTACGAAAAATTTAAAACTTATCATCCGATTATTTCCATCTGCACTTGGCAACAAACACTCTTCGACGCAGCTATTGAGGTTTTTTTTTATTCAGCATTTTTTCTAGTTTCAATCTAGGTCGAATTGAAAATTACCAAAAGCATACTTCCGAATCATAAATTGCAATAATAGAGCAAATGTTTTCCTAATCACATACCGCTTGCCTTAGTAGGAATAAATTCCAGTGTGCGGTCTTTACAACGTACGTTCTCGCCGGTGCCGTCGATCCAGATGTAGGTTGCCACAATTTTTCCCTCAGGCATGGGTAAACTCAAATACTTATCCAACAAAGTCTTGTTGATGTTGGCATTTGGAGATTCTTCCAGCGTTTTCGACATTCTGAAAAAAAATGTATTAAACAATTTTCTACATTCATTTTAATTCATATACACCATTTGAATGGTAAATTCTTCAACTTGATTTTCAAATTGGAGGGGGAATTCCAAAGCAATCGCATTTTTTGATTCATGCCTGGAATATTGTACCTCGCGTAACTTTTGATCCCATCAATAGAACTTTTCAAAATCTTCAGACATGCTAACTTTATACTTCAATAATCACTCTACAAAATTTGAATAAAATGTTTAGCGTAGTTTCTAAAAGTCCTAAAAGTGCGATTTTCGTAGAATTAACATTTGTTTTACTTATTTCAAGAGCTCATCAAATAAATGGAATCAAATTTTATAAGGGAGAGTATAAGGGTAGTTCAGTATAATTTTGAATTACTTTAGATTAGAACATATGCAACAAATGAACTCAAATTTGAAAGAAAATGTATTCGAATAAGATAAATTTTTCTATTTTTTTTAAAGAGCGATTCCATACAGTGGATTGACGGGGATGGGGGAGTGGGCTCCTTTTATCGCATATAGTTTTTAAAACTTTTCACGCAATAGATTCCAATGTTTTAACATAAGAGGTTTTTTTAGATTTAAAACCCCTCCTTCTTTCAGAGGAGAATCGGTAAGAAGGAGGGCAAATATGCCTGTATAACTCGAAAACTTATCAAGCAAATGTGACATTATTTGGTTACGAAAAAAGATTTCTAGGGCAGTTCAATAACCCTCCCCACATTCCAGGGGAGAGACGAATAAAAACCAGATTTTATATTAGTTTCGGAACAATGATTGAAAAAAAAATTCGAATCAATTTCAAACAAACAATTCAGAAAAATAATGCCCTATTTATTTTAATTCTAATTTGATGTAACAGCACTCATTGTAAAAATACCAAAATGAATTTAAAACACACTGGGTTAAAACAAATTAAATTAAAGCACACCGGGCCCGCTAATGTAACACAAAATTCAATCTTATACGATCCTACTGTGTGAGGCACGAACTGACATATAGATATATCGACAGATTCTCCCAGAGCAACGGCCTCAGTCTCGTCGCAGCAGCCGGTCAGGTGGGCCGTCGCATCCGCTACCGTTTGTGTATAGCGTGGTGGGTGATCTCTCGCAGCAATCGATATTGCACACCTACCAAAAGCATACTTTCCAAGTCGTAAATTGCAATAATAAGTTAATGTTTTCCAAATTACATCATTTACATTACATCAGCTAGTGTAACATAAAATTCAATTCTATACAATCTTAGAATTTACAGCACATATTTTTCTTGGCGCGTTTTCCCAGTAAATCTAAAATTTCTGTATATTTTTTCATTTTTAAATCCATAAAACTTCGTTAGAATATTATAAGAAACACCAGGGAAAGTTGGAAAGGTTTTTCGTATAGTTCAAATTTGAAAAATCCATAAAAAATCAGCAGAGGAAAAATTTTGATAAAATTACGTTCAACGTGATGCAAAACATGTTGTTTACAAATGATGAAGAGATGAGCTTGATAGAACCAATGCGAGAAAAGTTATCCCGCTTTATGGGGTAGGTTTCAACAAACTTGTGTTTTCTTGGTTGAATACGTTACTTTAATGCTCAAACAGTCCTAAATTTTGAAAAAGTACTAAGACATTCTTCAATGATTTTTATTTGTAGTTTATGTTGCAACACACTAGATCCGATTTTATCGAAAACCCTCCTCACACAGTTTTATTACGAAAAAATACAAAAACTGACAAAACCTAGTCGCAATTTCTTTCGATTTAGAATATTTGTAGCCTGGACAACATATTCTATATGTGGAACACACATTTTAAAGTTGTTTTGATAACTTTTGCAGCAGTTTTCTGTGAATTCTTACGATGTTTCATACGACGTAATGGAAGCTCACGCGAGATATACTTATTCCAGAACACCAAATACTTTTACCAACTTTTTATCATCCGAATGCTAAATATAGCTAAATTGTATTGGATTGCGGAAAGAAAATTGAAAAAATGTGTTAAAATCCAATCTGTATAAAGCCGTCCCCACTTACCCCAGGCGAGGTTTGAAGACACAGTTTTAGTTTTTGTAAATAATCTCTTTTTTCTTCGTTTTTAACCGCCGTTTCTTTTCCTAACTTGTTATTTCGAATGTAAGGATTTTGTCAATGTAGAGTTTGTCGTTAAGAGCCAGCTACTTTACAAGAAATTAGCAATTGAAAAGATACACATCAAATCGACATCGTAGTTGAAAATTGAAAATTAACAAAAAAGTCACTGTAAACATCCGTTATTGTAGGAATCGTATTTCTTTTACAATTAGTGGATGGATAACAAGTTAATTTAACATTCTGCATTAAAAGTTTAAAAATATAGTGCGCAGTCCCCACTTACCCCGGTGTACCTTACCACAAAAGTTTGAAGAGGTCATGATACTGATACTGCTGATTTGTTTTTGTTAGGGTTAGGGGAATTTCAAGTAAGAAAAAAGGATTGACTTAATAGCGTTATTCGAAAACACAGAGAAAATCTCAAAAACATTTTGGCTGAAATACTGTGGTTTGTAGTTCATTATTTTTAACGAACAGAATAGGAAAATCTTATTGAAACTTGATGTTTTATTAGGAGAATTAAACAATATAACACTAAGCGTACATTTTAAGGTTAGAAAGCTAGCACCTTAAAAATGCTGAAATCTTCAACCCACATGACCGAGATTCGATCTCATCACCAACCCTGTGCTTTAAAATGCGAGTCTTGGAACATGATACCCGATTTTCCTGAACAGTTACAGATTTAGAAATGAATTATCTTAAAAATTGAAGACTCAAGTGTCGAACAAAACCAAGTCGACATCGTATAACACTATTTATTTTAAATTTCTCATTTTTTAATTATACACAAAGTGCCATATCTAAAATATTCTGAATGTTTCATCTGTATCCAGCGCTTAATAAATTAAAAGAAATAATTTCACTTAATTCTATACTTAACTTTCTCCAGTATTTTCAACAGCTGAAAATACAGGACAATTTTGAAACTGCTCAGGAAAGAACAGCTGTATAATTCACTTGAAGGTTTCTCCTTTAATTTGCCGAGTGGTTTCAACTACCTATTCCTGGAGAATCGGATCGCCTTCAATAAGATTTTCATTAAACTCAAAAATAACATAAATACGATTTATTATTTATGTCATATTTGAAAGCAGAAAATATAAGATAACGTTGTTTAGCGGCAGCGGCAAAACAAACATTAATACATCTCGTACAAAAATTGCTGAAGAGCTGATCAACTAATCGGAATATAAATGCTTATTAGAACTTTTAAATACGAAGTTAAATTTTGAATTTATTCAAGAACGTTATCATCTCCGAAATACCTGTTTTTATATTTACTCAAAGAATATAGAATTAGATGTAGTGAATACAGATAGAAATTGATGAAAGTGAGTAAGAGTGTATTCTAAATCGATACAAAAGAACACGTACTACTCTAACATGAATAGAAACATTTGAACGTGTGGAATCTTGATGCTGTCAGTCTGAAAAAAAAATGGAAAGAAAGCGTATGATGAAAGGTTACAGAAAAGAGAGAGCGGATAGGTCATTCTGTTAACGAATTTTGGAAAGCACGGTCGCGTCTTTTAATTTGTGGAAATTTCATCGTAGGAAATTTCATAAGGTGTCTGAAAAAGTACGACAATGGCGCAGTCGGTAGGATTGGAAAATTCTGTTAACGAATTTTGGAAAGCACGGTCGCGTCTTTTAATTTGTGGAAATTTCATCGTAGGAAATTTCATAAGGTGTCTGAAAAAGTACGACATTAGATTATATGAATTCAGAATCACAATCCAATGTCTCAAATCAAATCTATATCATAATTTTAAATCAAGATTTCGGAAATATATATCAAATAAGGTCAAACTGAGAAAAATGAGAATCAAAATCAACATCTAGTCTAAAGTAAGAAAAGCCACATTTATGACTCAAACTACAAATGATAATTCTTATTCATTCTCTTATACACAAAAAATCGGTGTCAAGTAATTTGATAATTTTTTTATTCTGAAAAAGTAAGTAAAAATTTCGAGTTCAAAACTATTTTAAAAATATATCAAATTCCTTTTAGTAAGAATTTCGAGTTCGAAACCCTTCTAAAAAAAGAACAAAACCTTGGAAATGTAGAAACAAAGCTTGAATTCAAACTTCATGAGAAAATCTTAAACAGATTTAAATACCTACAAAGATATATTTTTTTCACAGAATCACTCATAAAACTCATAGTTTAATTATTTAAATGTTCATTTGATGAAAATAATTGGAACATGGTTAAAACTAAACATTATTCTGAATTTTTCATTGCAACAAGATTTTAGGGTATTGTCTTGAAGAGGGATAGTTTGAAAATAGAAATGCTCAGAATGGAAAATATTAAAATCGTTTAGAGTAATTGAAAAAGTTTTATATCTAATTTAGGATTTTTCATTGAAAATGAAGCAAAATTACAGTAAATAGCTTATTGAAATAATGAACCGAAATTTAAGTATGAACCGAAAAATCGTATCGTGAAATGTAGAGGAGGACTTAAGAAAAATATGTTTTGATCCGCTGTGAACTTTAGAAATATTTTGAAATAAGTACCTAACAATGAGAAAATGGTTTATTATTTATTCTAAAGTACGATTAATTAAGATTATTAAGTGAGAACTGGTAATGAAAAAGTTATTGTTTTATTTTTGTATTTGAAAATATTAATATCAAAATCGGAGGGAATCATTCAATCATGTTGATTCTGAACAACATCAAAATATCTTAACTAAACTATTAATTCATCATGAAAAGTTTATATGTTTAATTAAAATAAAATTTTTAATTTCAAATTTAGAATTAGGGCTTAAATTTTGATTTCATATTAGATTGCAAAATAAGAAATGAGGGATTGAATGAAAATAATAATTCTCTCAAACCATAATTTCAATTTTGGAACGAAATTTTTTTTTTCGTTTTAAATCTGTAAATATTCATGTTATGGAAGACGATAAATACTGGTGTATACTTCAAAACAGTAATCAAATGTAAAATATTAAGAAGTAAGTGTTTAAATTCGAAAATACTTCTCCAGATTACAAAATTCAAGCTAGATCGTAAAATCAAAAAAGACACCTGAAAGTTTCAGGTGTCAGGCTGAAACAATAAATCAAAAGTGGGGATCGTGTGTACATTAGAGTGCCCCAAATGACCCGACTATTGAAAAAGTTATGCGCTGCAGGTAAAAATTGATGCTTGTCCTAGTACAAGATTTCTTGCCAAATTTGGGCGAGATTGGATCACGGGAAGGGGTCGCTCAACGAGCCTGAAGTTTGTATGGGATTTTGAGACATTTTGTTCGGGAGAAACATGAAAAACCAGTTTTTCATCAATAACTTTGGTTTCCGTCGGCCGATTTCTTTCAAAAACGGGTTTTCTTAAAGCCTAAACTATGAAAAGTATTTCTTCCGAAGACTGCATTTCAATTAGAGTTAAGATAAGAATGAGGCGTCAATATGTTCGACCGCCTCGACTCATTAACATTGATGAATACCATCCTTAAAAAGTTAGCCCATTTTTGAAGCCTAATAACTTTCATATCTTAACTCTAATTGAAATGCAGTCTTGGGAAGAAATACTTTTCATAGTTTAGGCTTTAAGAAAACCCGTTTGTTTCTCCCGAACAAAATGTCTCAAAATTCCATACAAACTTCAGGCTCGTTGAGCGACCCCTTCCCGTGATCCGATCAGGCCCAAATTTGGCATGAGATCGTGTACTAGGACTAGGATCAATTTCAGCCTGCAGCGCATAACATTTCACAGGTTTTGAATTTCCCATACAAATTTGGGGCAGTCTAGTGTACATATTATAACTGCGTTCGTTTAGAGTTTTCAGAGTCAAGAAGTGATATTGCAAATTTGTCACTATATTGCACATATAGTATGCTAGCTTGAAATTCGAGAGCAAAACAATGAAAACAAAGTTCGAAAAGCTTCACATCTCGGAATCTGATTTTGATAATTTAATTAAACAATTCAATTTTTATTTAGAAATTGAAGAACTGAAACCAGAATACACAATAAGAATTGTATTTCAAAATTGACATTAAAAATTCAATATTTTCAAATCACGATTCAGATAAAAAAAAAGAGTTTTACAATCAGTTCTGAAATCATAGCAACTATTATACAAGGAAACAAAATTCAGAATTTAAGAACTAATTTTGAGAACTTTGATTTCAAATCTGAAACTACTTTTAGCTTTCTTTCAAAAATAGGTGAAAATTAATTCAAAACATTTGGAAACTTTTTTGGCATAACATAGAACATTGCAAATATTTTAAAAAATATTTTAATTGGATGATTAACTTCCCCGAAGACCACGCATAATTATGATTTAGTAGAAAAAAGTTGAAGCTATTTTATTTTTGTTTATTTTCCCCAATTCTGCAAAAATAAATTCTCGCATGACGAAATTTCATAGAAGTTTCTACACAAATTGAATCTGGGATATTTTCAAAGCATAAGTCAGCTCGTTTTGCAGTCTTCAACAATGTTGTTAAAAAAGTTAAAATCTTTAATATCAAATACCAAAATACTGTGATGTCAAAAATATGTATAACTTTATTTATAAAAAAAAAATGCCAAATGATAGATTTTATTTGTTGTATCTCTGAAACTGGAATATCTAGGCAAAATAGGAATCCTTTATTAAATAATGGATAATAAAAAGATTCAGAATCATTGATCATAATTAATTAAGAATAAATATAGGTTTGTTGGTTCGTCAGTTATGAATGATTGATTTTATTCAAAATTGATCAATTTTTAAATTTCCATATAATTAAAACTAGAGGTGATAGACAAAACCTGACAAATGATTCCAATTCAGTACGCCAAAATCTTCCAAAATCAGTCATTTGAGAACATATTCACAAATGCTGTTCCCCAATGTTATTAAACGCTTATCTCAAAGGTTTGCTTTTTCAAACGTATAGATGAATGAATATAATTACAATTTTTTTGTGAGTCTTACGCTAATCTAGAGAAGCCCATGAAAGAAATATATGTTGATTACTTGATGAATATTTTCTATATTTTTTTTTCTTATTTAAAGAGCTCATAAACTTGTTTATTTTAAACTCTCAGCTACACAAGTTATGAAAAACTTTATATCAACATTTTCTTCATGGAATATTATAGATTCTCGTATTGAAGTTAGTAGTGACCAGTAGTTTATGTTTCGACATGATCTACTACGAAACCCTTTTGGGAACTTGGTCGACATTAGTCGACAATGAAAGAGCTGTGCTCTGATTGTAAAAAGTAGAAGAAGAATAAATGATTAGAGTCTTCCTCTTTTGGATTGACCATCAACTAAAACAGACGTGTTGTTATTTAAGTATCTGAAAATCAACCTTTTTAAAAATGTGCTACAGTTCACAATTTCCTTGTAATATTTGTTGGTCATCTCAAAATTGTATAGAAGAATATCAAATCCTGCATATTGAGAAAATTAGTCAAAAGTTTTAATTACACTTTTCTAATTTTTAAATTTTCAAAATACCTCTGATTTATCTCAAATCCAATCAAAGAGACAAAGAGAGATGGAGAAGCAATATGCAGCAACTGTAGACTTATTTGAAACTGACAACATTCACCCCTCCTCCTCCCCCCAAAAATTGAGATACAGCATTCATACACGCTAGTGCACTTTTTATACAGCAACCTACGTCATCTACCGAATTTCCTTGCCATTTTGTTTTACTCCTACGAAAACAATAAAGTTCATCATCACCTCTGAATGTACCCCATTGATGCCGATCAATTAATTCCCTCTTAAACACAGTAATGCTTCCCACCGCTGCCTTCACTAAATATTTGTGCGGCCTCGTTTGTGTATATTTATAGTTCATTTATTCATCAGCAAACAATGTATTTTTATGTACTGACTTAAAAAACATGTAAAATCACATCCCCAATATCAAACATTAGACAATAAAAAAAACCTACATAAATTTGTTAACCATTTTTTTGAGAAAAATTTGGACAAATTTAGCACTAACAAGTTTCACAGTTGATCCACTGAATTAGTTCTTTTTCGCACAGGTCTCGCAACTAAATTAAATCTGCTCTAACCTTTACTTATATTTAGCAAAAACGTTCGATTTGTCACGGAACAAAAAGTACAACCGTGAAAAGGTGTGAAAATTGTTAGCACCTCTGCACATCTTATTGAGCCATTCAAGCGGCAACACGTGTGAAATAGAGTTAATTTCTCGATGTAGGTACGGCTTTATAATTTTGAAGTTCATTTTAGTTTTGGCTAGTATCTCGATCAGATTAGAGAAAATCATAAATTGAAAATGGGGAACGCAAAATTAGTTCACATTTTGTTAGTAGGTAAATTAATTAAATTATGGTGAACTGCGTTCATGAAGTCTTCTTCAAATATAAACTAGAGAGTTCGGTTTAAGTAAGAGTATTTCTGTTTCTAAATAAGATAAAGAATCGTGATCTAAACCTAACCTTCAAATTGGCTGTTAATATAGGTATGTTGATTTATCTGCCATTCCTCAAATGGCTTTTGGTGCATATAGGAACATTTTCCCCAAATTTGTTACATATTTTGAAATTCCTCATCACAATGTTGAATTTCGATTTTTCTTCATATTTAATGGGAATGACTGAATATCTAATTATTTCAAGCCATTTTTTTCTGATTCGAAATGTTGAATTTTGTGGAATGCAAGTATTAAATATCAACATCTTTTATTTCTAATGTCGGGATGAACAACAAATATCATCTGTATACATAAAAATCAATTTCTGTTTATCTGTTTGTTTTTCCACGATTAACTCAGCCGTCTTAAACCTAGAGGGCCGTTCAGATACCACGTGGACAGAAAAATTAGATTTTTGACCCCCTCCTCCCTCTCCGTGGGCAAGCGTGGACATTTGGCAAAACCCTACCCCCTTCCCCGGATGACCACGCGGACAGATTTGAAATAGTTTTTTTTTTAAATACGTATAGTTTGACAGTAAGAAAACACCACTTTTTGCCTTTTTGTTACAGAAATTTCTGATTTTGAAAAAAACCGAATAAAAATTTCCTGCTATGATTTTTGTTTCAATTTTAAATTTCTAAATTATCATATTTATCACTTACTTTCAAAAGTAGCTACTAATTGTTTAAACTTAAACTGGAAAGCTTTGCCATTTTAAGATTAAGATTTAAACTTATTAATATTTATTCACCTTTTAAAAATATTTGGAAACTAAATATGTCCACGTGGACATGACCCAAACCCCTACCCACCTCTCCGTGGACAAGCGTGGACATTTCCATACCTTGTAGGCCTTCTCATCAATCGATTGTTCAATTTGCCAGAACAAGGGGGATTTGTCATTGTGACTGAAGTTATTTTCGTAAAATTAACACAAACGGACATCGATATTTAATGTATTTCAAAGACATGTTATAAGACCTCAGATACACCTCTATTATGCAAAGTTCATGTGATATTTTTCTTACTGCGAAACATCCTAAAATAAGTTTTGTAAGAAATACATGTATGCCTTAACAACGGTTATGATCCTGGAACGGTTATGAACGTTATCGGTAGGAAAAGGAAGTGGATAATTTGTCAGTAGTGAAAGTTTAACAAAATATTTCCAAATACTCCAATACCGCCACCTGCCAAGTTTCACGCAAATCGGTTCAGTAGTTTCCGAGTCTATAGGGAACAGACAGACAGACAGACAGAAATTTATTTTTATATATATAGATGTTAACCTAGCTGAACCTATTTAATCTCATAACTTCTACAAATTTTGTCCCTATGAAGCTGAGTTCCATCGGAAAATTCTCGATGAACAGCTTGAAAGCTGTGAGTGATCGTAAGGAACACTCCAAAATGGCTTGCTCTGTGGGGGTTAACGGGGCAAAATAACCTAAAGGTTACACCCGCCAAGGAGAGAAAAGTCGGTTCACAAAATGGGTGCCATGACTTTTGGTTCGTGGGAATCAAAACGAAAGTTGTATGGGAGGGTCCTTTTTCTTAGGTGGAAGGGGCTCAAAACTATTACTAAACCTTATCCTGGTCCAAAAACATCACTGTACAAAATTTCAGGCTGATTGGTTAAGCGGTGAGGATTTGTATAAGGTGCATAAAAACAAACATATATAGTCCAACTCATCTTTATATATTATAAAAAAAAACCTCTATACACACATGTTGCGTTCGATGTGACTCTCCCCGGACTTGAACTCGTGATCATCAGCTCGCAACGCGAGCGTTCTACCAACTGAGCTATGTTCACACGAATAACCGAGTATTGGGGACTTGGACGGTGGTGAGAGACTGGCCGAATCAGTCTATAAATAGAATTTATTATCCGCATCTCTCGTGAGTGACTGCAAAAATGGCAAAAATGATGAGAACTGGGAACTCACGCTTACGTTAGGTGCGGTTGCTGGGGATGGTTAGAATGTTTTCACCAGATTATGCTTCCACTCTTATACTCCCGACCTGACAGTACAGCGTAGTTAGCTAAGGGGATACACTTGCACACAACGTCCCGGTTCAATTCTTGACTTGTAGCTATGACACTTTGACTAAACCAGACATGCCACTTCTCTCCATCCCACCTACTCCTAATCCTTGATTCTCATGTACTTCTCAGTGCATCACAGAATCTCCCAACTACCCACCCAACACACACCCGGCCAGCAAGTATAAAGAAATACAAGCTGGTGTATCAAAAATCAACAATCCTAAATTAATAAACGGGTGTGTGTAGAGCGGAGAGAAGTAAGGCATTTTGCAAAATTTGCAAAAAAATTTTTAATTTTTTTTGCATTCCCACAGGCGATCCCCACAAGATTATTTATTATTATT